>NW_022312734.1:0-3836 GCF_002776525.5 Piliocolobus tephrosceles | reverse complement strand
TAGAAACCAGGTGCCTTAGTAAATATATATACTATATATATATATATGGAAGTTATTTCCAAATGTGGTAGTACTCCTCTCTAACCCTCAAAAATATAATGGGTATCAACGTTTCCTATATATATATATATATATATAGACACACTATATATATATTTACTTATTTCTAACCATTTTGTGACTCCCAAAAACATAATGGATATCAAGATTTCTACAAAATAGAAATTAAAGCATAATAATGATATTCCAGTTCTCAAAAACACATTTCCAGGCATCTCTACAATTGACAAATGAAACTTACTAGAGTAATGCAAAGAAATTGCTCTGTACAAGTGTGACTAGTATTCCTAGGTCATACTTTAGCTTATCCTACTATGTGGAAATGCTACTGCTGATCTATGAATTAGCCATTATCTCAAATTTTTTTATCTAGTTTTTTATGTACACTGTCTCCCACAAGCAGGGTATCATGCTTCAGAGAGAGAGAGAGAGAGAGAGAGAGAAGTGGCAAGCCTTAGACCTTGAGATAATCAGACGGATAGTGATGTCTTGGGAATGGCAGAGTAAGGTATCTGAATACTAGGTCCGCTGATTCAAACTACCATCGCCTGGCAAACACTGACAGAATCAGCTCTGTTTTTGGAATCTTGATATGTTGCTTTTGCACCTTTGGGGTAATTGTGGGCTCTACAAAAGCAAAATATTAACGTTAAGGCACAGTCCTGGGTAGTCTGGCTTGGTATTGAAGTAACACAACTCAGAGCTACTCTGTACAAATTAGGAGAGTAGGATTATCTTTTAACTCCAGAGGCATTTAAACACAAAAGAAAAACCTCTGTCCAGTCACTTGCTTGCTGCTGAGATAAAGAAACATAGAATTCAGTAACTACACAGCATAAGGAATACAATCTTTGCAAAACTCACCAAATGGACAAGTAAAGCCCTAAAAAATTAACACCAGCAAACCTAGGGGAATGAGGAGAATCTAATTCCCAGAGTTACCACATGTAAATATTCAAACTGCACAGTGTTATGAGGAGAATCTAATCCCGGAGTTGCTACCTTTAAATATTCAAACTCCACAGTTGTGTTTTCTTAACAATCACAAGGCATAAAAAGAAAAAGGAAGTACGGCCTATTCACATGGGGGGGGAAGAGACAGCTGGTTGTGAGGAAGCACAGACACTGGAATTCGTAGATAAAACCTTTAAATTAACTATCCGAAAAATGCTTAATAGGCTAAAGGAAGTCAAGGCTAAAGAACTGAAGAAAACTGGGAAAGTAATGTCTAAAGAAGTAAAATATTAATAAAGAAGAAATAATTAAAAAGGATCCAAAGATGAATTCTAGTGCCAAAAAGTAAAATAGTTTAAATTAAAAAATAGTAAAATAATTCAACAGCAGCTTTCTGAAGGCAGAAGAAAGAATTAGTGAATTTAGAAATAGGAATTAGAATTATCAAGTCAGGACAGATTAAGGAAATAGTCACTGATGGGAGGGTATGAGCTACACATTCAAGAACTTAAAAAATACTCCAAATAGGACCAACTCATAAAGATCCCAGACATAAACCTGATCAAATTTTTGAAAAGATAAAATATTGAAAACAAGCAAGTAGCAAGTTTTACATACAAGGGTTCCTCAATAGGACTAACAGCTAATTTCAGTAACTTTAGAACAAAATATTTAAAGTATTGAAAGAAAAACAGTAAAGTCAGCCAAAAATTCTATGTTCAGTAAAACTACTCTTCAAATACACAAAAGTTGAGGAAATGATTTTCTGGTAGACCTTCCCTACAAAAATGCTGAAGTGAATCCTTCAAGATGAATTCAAGCACTACAGTATGCAAAGACATATGGAAAAGGTAAGAATGTTAGAAAGGTAACCGTAGTTGTAAATATAAATGACAGTACTGTATTTTTTGTTTGTAACTCCTCTTATTTTCTACATGATATAAAAAATAATGCATGAAATATATAAATCCATGTTAATTTGCACATAGTGTATGAAGATAAAATTTATGAAGTAGTAACTTAAAGACAGGATGAGGCTGAATAGGGGCAAAGTTTTCATATGTTTCTTATAAATTTGGATGTTGATTGTAATCCACATGGTAACCACTAAGAAAATACCTACAAAGGGAAGACAAAAGAGATGAGAAATCAAAAAAAAGAATAAATCAAACACTTAAAGAAATATGTTTAATGGAGAGAATGATAAAGTGGATAGATCATCTAAACACAAGATAGAAAATTGAGAATTTGAACAACATCTCAGCAAGACCTAACAGACATATTGAATAACCCACCAACAAAAGCATAATTTTCATTCTTTTTGAGGCACATGAGATGTTCTCTGGAACAGATCATATATGGGGCCACAAAACAAGTCTCAAATTGTAAAATACAGAAATTATACAAAATATATTTTCTAAACGGAATGGAATAAAGCTCAAACTTAGTGATAAGGAAAACTTGGAATATTCATAAATGCAGGGAAATTTAAAAACACACTTTTAAACATGTATTGATGTAGAAATCACAAAGGAAATTAGAAAATACGTGGAGACCATGCAAACAAAAGCACAGTATACCAAAAGTGATTAAGTGCAATAGCTGTAAACACCTACATTAATGAAGAAGAAGCATAAAGTAGACCCAGAGGTAGGTGAAGGAAGGAAATAGATCAGAGTAGAGACAAATGAAATAAAGACGAGAAGAAACAATAGAATCATTGAAAACAAAAGCTGTTTCTTTAACTTAAATAAAATCAGAGCTGAATGGAGGGACATAACTGCTGACCTTACAGATACAAAAGGATTATAATGTGATGCTGTGAACAACTGTAGGTCGACAAATTAGATGGAAAAATACATAGAAACACATAAATTACAAAACTGATTCAAGAAAATATAGAAAATCTGAACAGAACTACAGTCAGCAGATTGAACCAATATTTAAAAATGCTCACCAGAAAAAATATCAGATTGATGGCTTTGTTGGTGAAATTCTAACAAACATTTATTCAAACCAATTCTCAAAATTTTTCAAAAAATAGAAGAGAAGGGAATACTTCCTATGAGGCCAACATTAGCCTGCTACCAAAGCCAGGGGATGGGAGGAAGGAATAAACGTCACAGGGAAATAAATAAATAAACAAACAAGTATATATATGTATATATGTGCAAATTCCATCACAGCATCACACATAATAGCAAGTCAAATCAGAGCATATTAAAAGTATTATACATGATGACCAAATGTGATTTATCCCAGGAATGAAAGGGTAGGTCTGTATATGATAATCAAATTAATATACCACATTAATAGGAAAGCATGACAAAAATCCAACATCCATTCATGATAAAAAAAAAAAAAATACTCAATGTACAAAAATTGAAAGTAAATTCTTCCATATGACAAAGGGTATATATGCAAAGCCAACAGCTAGCATCATAGCCAGTGGGAGAATACCAGAAATCTTTAGTACTAAAATCGGAAACAAGACAAGGATGCCAATTTTTATGACTTCTGTTTGACATCCTGCCGGGTGTTCTAGCCAGAGCATTTAAGCAAGAAAAGGAACTAAAAGGCAGTCAAATTGGAAGGAAAGAAGTACCTCTACTTGTAAATGCCAGTATGCTAAATGCAGAGAATGTCAAAGAATATACACATATATACAATGCACACACATAAATTCACAAACGACTTTAGAAAGCCTGGAAGGTGCCAGTTTTCAAAGGGAACTTTTCCAGTTTTTGCCCATTCAGTATGATATTAGCAGTGGGTTTGTCATAAATAGCTCTTATTATTTTGAGGTACGTTCCATCAATACC
>NW_022312733.1:0-1473 GCF_002776525.5 Piliocolobus tephrosceles | reverse complement strand
GGTCACATCATCATCAGATTTCCCATTTTAACAAGCAACACATGAAGTCCATTACTTCCCTATAGGAAATGCAAAAGGAATGAGGCGCCAGAAAAGTGCAAGTTTCTATTTCATTACAGTACCTTAAATAAATAAAGTAAGACCTGTGGAAGGTTTCTGATACATCAAAAAATACACAGAGCATTTCTAATATCTATCCCTTGTTTTCAGTCTTACATGAGAAGATGCTTTGTTATACCTAAGCCAAAATCTTACTGCTTCTGAGAAATAGACAGCTCTACAGACAACAGAAAGATGTTGGGCCAATCGACATTTCTTCTATAGTATGTCATGATAAATAAAAAGCAGTCAAAGAGGGAAGAAAACACATCCTAATTTCCATTAGCAAGAGAGACAGAACCCTTTAAAAATCCTGATTTAAGCCATAGTTATCCCATGGATACGCTTAGAAAAAAAAAAAAAAAAAGGAGGAAAAATTAAATTGAAATCAGGACTTTTGCCTCTAAAAGAGACCAGATCTTAAAGCTTTCCCAAGCCAGGGCTGTGATGACATCTTTCTATCTCTGAAGTTTCTGGTATTTCTATGTTTCTGGATGCCATTGCATTCTTCAGTACCTGCAGGAGAGAAAGCTTGTGGTATGGTTGATTCACCTAAATATTTGCAGGGAGCTGTCCCCTGTACCAACACCTGACCTGCATGCCTCATCACAGATAACACATCTAGCTGTGTGCAGTGACTGGAGTCAACCATCACTCACTCATACACCTGCCTCCATTCTGTGCCTGGTGCATCCATAGCGAAATGAAACTCAAGCCCATAGTTTGAGCTCAGTGCAACCTGCAAGATAGGTGTGTAAATTTAGAAAAGCAGGCTCAAGAGAAACTTGTGGAAATGTACAATCATCCACAGAGATTCTTGGCTGGTGAAGTTACATCCTAGAAATCCTGTAACAAAGGTGGCATTCATTACCAGTGACCAGAGGGTCATTGAATTATGCCTATGTAATGCAGCCTCTGTGAAAACCAACAGCACAGGATTCAGAGAGCTTCTGGGTGGCTGAACACGCAGGGTGTTCCAGAAAATTGTGCGCACATAAAAACAGAAACTGATAATGTTAAATGTCATACAGAGTGTAGGGGTCTTTTCTTTATTTTGAAAGAAATTTCTGCCTTTAATAATGCCTCCAGAATTTTAGTGTAACTACAACATAGTCTAAGGAAACCTAAATGTGCACATTACAAATATTAGAAAGTGGCTATTTCCACCAAAAAGAATCCAAAATTCACTAATAGGATACAACAAGTTTTACTTTGGAGAGATAAAGTTGTCTTTTGTTAACTGGTTAAGAATTAGACATTTAAAAAGAAAAGAAAGCCAAGTGATTTCTCACGACATATTCCAATCATATGTTCTGTTCAGGAGAATGATGATCAGGGAATTCTGGTTCGGAAATATTTATTCAAAAAGATAAG
>NW_022312731.1:0-1479 GCF_002776525.5 Piliocolobus tephrosceles | reverse complement strand
TAAATATAATAGAAAGTGAAAAATATTTAACTGAAACTAAATTAAATAAATGTTACACAAATTTAGAAAATTGCCAAGACACATCTGGTGGCACAGGTGATGGTTATTTAATATCTTATACTATTATATTAAAATATTTTTCCAAAATTTTTAAAATATATAAAACGTTTTATATAATATTAGATGATAAAACACATATTTTTAAAATATTTGAATATGCATATAATTTAAAAAATAAGCTTCAAGAAAATGTGAGTATATGGACCATTTTAGTTATAAATAAATCACGTTTATATCTAAAAATAGTAACAGATAATAACACAACGAAACGGTTCAATAATTTTTATGAAAAATCATTTTTAAATAAACCTATAAATATAATAAAAAAAAAAACAATAAATTTTATAATGATGGTTAAAAGTTATATTATGAATACTATTAGTAATATTATTATTCCCAAGATATTAACAACTAAAGCAAATTTTCAAAGCAAGATTGAAAGTTTTTTTACAAAATTAAATAAGAATTCCAAAACGTTAATATATAAAATAAATGCAATAAACCCAGAGCTTAGTGATATTATACCACCTAATTTATCAGATCAAATAATTTTATTAATTTATTTTACTATTGTTAATGTTATAAATATGTATGTATTGTTTTATTTATCATTTTTATTTTATAAGTTTTTTAAAAGAGTATATAAAATAATATATTCCTTTACATATATTATAATCTCTAATACATTAAAATGTGCACTTTTTGTCATAACTTTACCTATTAGTCCTTGTTTACCAAAAAAAAAAAATAAAAATAGAAAAACGTATAGAAGACATGATGAACCAAATTATGGAAACGCAGAAAGGGCATACTATCAGCAGAACGAAATGAAAAGAACGTATAACAGTCAAAACATACACCAAAGAAAGTTCTGAGTTTGCGTCCAGGGTGAACAATGTAACGTGTTTGTGCGTGGGAGCTTATTTGGGTATGTACATGTTTTATTTTAGTGTCTGTGGTATGTTTATTTTCTTATGTACGTGTTTGAGTATGTGATTATTTTGGCCTACTTTACTTATTTGCTTACTTCGCTTATTTGCTTATTTGCTTATTTTGCATATTTTTATAATTTGCTTATTTTACTTATTTTTCCAATTTGCTTATTTTGATTATTTGCATATTTGCTTATTTGCCTATTTGCTTATTTTGCATTTATACTTTTGGTTCGTTCGTTTTTAGTTTTTTTTTTTTTTTATGCGTCTATATAAGTATATATACATACATACATACATACATGTATGTGTGTGTGAAGCTATTTTTTTTTTTTTTTTTATATATTTAGTTTTGTTTTTTTTTATTTTTTTTTTTTTTTTTTAAGTTTGAAAACAGATTATTTTAAAAAAAAATTTAAATCATAAATTCGTGTTAATTTTTTATAAATATTATATTCACGTTGTACTTTTATTATTTTATTTTTTC
>NW_022312728.1:0-7111 GCF_002776525.5 Piliocolobus tephrosceles | reverse complement strand
TTTCAAAATGCAATTGCAAGCTTTATAAAGAGACTGGACAAAGCAGAGGAGAAAATTTCTAATCTTTAAGAACAGTCATTCAAATTAACCTAGGCAGACAAAACTAAAGAGAAAGGAATTTAAAAATGAACAAAATCTTTGGAAAAATATGGGATTATGTAAAGTGACTAAACCTATGATGTACTGGCATTCCTGAGAGAGAAGGAGTAAGAGTAAACAACCTGGAAAACATATTTGAGGAAATAATTCAAGAAAATGTTTCTGGTCTTGCTGGAAACATAGACATCCAGATACAAGGAACTAGATAAAATAACACCTGTGCAATACTGTCCAAAATGAGTATTACCAAGCGTTTAGTCACCAAACTGTCTAAGGTCAATGATGAAGAAAAAAATCTTAAAGATAGCTGGAGAAAATAGATTACGTACAAAGGGAACATGATCTGGCTAGCAGCAAACTTTTTAGTAGCATCCTTATAAGGCAGGAGAGATTAGGGGCATATTTTTAGCATTAATAAAGAAAAGAATTTCCAACCATGAATGTCATAGCATACCAAATTAAGCTTCAGAAATGGAGAAACAAAGACTTTGTCAAACAGAAAGAACTAAAGTAATTTGTTACCACTAGACCAGGCTTACAAGAGATATTTGGGAGTTCTAAACGTGGAAACAAAATAAAGATACCTGCTACTACAGAAACAAACTTAAGTACATAACCCACAGACATTATGAAGGAAGCAGACAATAGAAACTACAAAGCAATGGGCTAATAAGTTTATTATACTATCAAAATCTCACATATAAACAAACCTTGACTGTAACTAGCTTAAATGACCCCCATTTAAAAGGCACAGTATTTCAAGTGAAATAAAAAAAATGTAAAAAAAGACACATCAATCTGCTGTCTTTAAGAGACCCATCTTACATGTAATGACACACCCATAGGCTCAAAGTAAAGGGTTGGAAGAATATCACCGCACAAATGGAAAACAAACAACAACAAGAAGAAGCAGAGGTCACTATTCTTACATCAGGTAAAACAGACTTTAAACCAACAAGTGTAAAAATGAACAAAGGACATTACATAATGATGGGTTCAATTCAACAAAAGACTTAACTATTCTAAATGTATATGCAATAAAATTGGAGGCCCCAGATTCACAAAATAGCTACTTTTCAATGTACAAGAAAACAGACAGCCAGAAAATAATAGTGGGGAGTTAAAAAACAAACAAACAAACAAAACAAACAAAAAACAAAAAACACTGACAATGTTAGAGAGATCTCAAGGTGGAAAACTAACAAGGAAATTCTGAATTGAAATTTGACATTTGACTAATTGAACCTAATAGACATGTACAGAACATTCCATGCATCAATCACATAATATATATTCTTCTGAACATGGTACATACTTCAAGACTAATAACATGCTCACCAATTAAACAAGTCTCAATAAATATTTTAACAAATATTTAATGGCAACCATACTCTTAGACCACAGCGGCAGAAAAACAGAAATCAATACCAGGAAGATCTCCCACAACCACAAAATCACCTGGATATTAAACAACCTGCTTCTAAGTGACTGTTGGGTAAGCAACAAAATGAAGGAAGATATAAAAAAAAAATTCTTTCAAATAAAGGAAAATAGAGATACATAGAAATACAACATACCCAAATCTCTGGGATGCAGCAAAATCAGTGTTAAAAGTTTATAGTCTACACAACTAACTCTACAAGTTCGAAAGAACTTAAAGTAGTGATCTAACAATCACACCTAAATGAACTAGAAAAACAAGAACAAATCAACTCCAAAGCTAGCAGGATAAAAGATGTAACTAAAATTCAAGTAGAATTAAACAAAATTTAGACAAAAAAATCAAAAAAGAAATTGATGGAACCAAAGGTTGTTCCTTCCAAAGAAAAGACAAGACCAATAAACCCATAGCTAGATCAACAAAGAAAAAATAAATAAATAAAAGATAAGATGGAAATAAGCAAAATCAGGAATGACAAATTGGTATTAAAATTAATACCACAGAAATATACACAAAAAAATCAGAGATAAATATGAATACTTCTATCCACACAAACTAGAAAATCTAGAGAAAATAGAAAAATGCTAGCAAGACATAAACTGCCAATATTGAAATAGGAAGAATTTGGAACCATGAGCAAATTAATGTTGAGTTCTGAAACTGAAGCAGTAATAAAAAACCTACTAACAAACACAAAAAGTCCCAGATTAGATGGATTCCTATTTGAATTCTACCAATTCAGCTGGAGAGCTGGTACCAATTATACTGAAACTGTTTGAACAATTCAAGGTGGAGGGATTCCTCCTTAACTCATTCTGTGAAGCTAACGTCACCACAAATGACAAAAATACAACGAAAAGAGCAAACTACAGGCCAAGCCAATGTCCCTGATGAACATGTACACAAAAATCCTAAACAAAATATCAGCCAACTGAATCTAGTAGCACATCAAAAAGTTAATTCACCAGGATCAAGTAGGCTCATTCCTGGAATACAAAGGTGGTTCAATATGTAAAAATCAATAAATGTGATTCATCCTATAAAAATAATTAAAAGTAAAAATCATAGAATAATTTCAGTAGATGCAGAAAAAGCCTTTGATAAAACCCAGAGTCCCTACATGATAAAAAATGATCAACAAACTAGACATTGAAGAAACATACCTCCAAAAAATAAGAGTTATGTATGATGAATCCACAGCCAACATCATACTAAATGAACAAAAGCTGGAAACATTCCCCTTGAGAACTGGAAAAGACAAGGATGCCCACTCTCATCACTCCTATAAAACATACTACAGGAAGCCATTGCCAGAACAATCAATGAAGAAAATGAAAGGCATCCAAATAGAAAAAGAAATCAAAATCTCTCTCTTCAAAGAGGATATGATTCCCTAGAAAATCCTAAACACTCCATCAAATGACTCCTGTAATTTGAAAATGACTTCAGTAATCAGGGTACAAATTCAGTGTACAAGATTCAGCAGCATTTCTATACATTAATAATGTTGAAACTGTGAGTGAAATTGAGAGGTGAGGCCAGCTGGACTTCCTGGGTTGAGTGGGGATTTGGGGAACTTTCCTGTCTTACAAGAGGATTATAAAACGCACCAATTAGTGCTCTGTAAAACACACCAATCAGTGCTCTGTAAAACATATCAATCAGCACGACTCTAAAGTAGCCAATTGCGGGGAGGATTGAAAAAGGACACTCTGATATGACAGAAATGGAACATGAGAGGGGACGATAAGGGAATAAAACCCAGCCCAGCCAGTAGCAGCAACCCACTCAGGTACCCTTCCATGCTGTGGAAGTTTTGTCCTTTTACTCTTCATAATAAACCTTGCTACCACTCATTCTTTGGGTCTGTGCCAACTTTAAGAGTTGTAACACTGACCATGAAGGTCGACGGCTTCATTCTTGAAGTCAGCGAGTCCACAAACCCACTGGCAGGAACCAACTCCAGACACATCTTGGGGGCTCATTCAGGATCTTGCCACGTGGTGAGTACCATTGGACCCCTCTCACTTGCTTTCTGTCCTATTTTTCCTTAGAATTCGGGGGCTAAACACCAGGCACCTGTCAGCCACTTAAAAGTGACTAGCGCAGGTACCGTACTAAAGACTCAGATGTCAGGCTTTCTGGGAAAGGGCTCTCTAACAACCCCTGACTCTTCATAGTCAGGAGCATTGGTTTACCTTGAACCAGCTTCTTCTTTTCCTGTACTTCCGGGCTGAGCTAAGGGTTGACAGAGAAGAAAGCCATTCAGTTCCAGGGTCCCAACAAAATGTTGGTCAACCCTGCAGCCATGAGCGGAGCTCTCAAAGTTACATCGCCCAAGCGAGACTCACTCATCTATCCTGACCCTTTCCTCCTGGGTCCTAGCACATGTCAGACAAACTTCCTCCCACCCCTCTTCTCCAAGGCTAGTCCCGCTTATAAAAACCACTCCCTGTCCCTGGTGCTCTTCTAGTTTCTCCTATTTCTAATATGAATTTTGGGACTCTGTTCCCTTCTTTAGGCACCTGGGCTCACCAATCAGAAAGACATAACTTTTGCCCGAAGCCCCATCAAATTGTCGAAATATCTGGCATTTTAGGATCCCTCCTCAGAGTAGCAGGCCTAACAAAGGGTATTCTTGAAGCTAGCATATGGGGAGCCTCAGAAATTACAGACTCCAAAATTTGGGGGGATATCCTTCCTATTCATATGATTAGAAGTGAGAACAAAAAGGCATCACTCTTCCAACCCTGGATATGCCTTCCCTCCCTCAGGATATGGCCCTCCACTGCCTTTTAAGGTATATCATCTTTATAGGACAAGGGAAGGTCCCAATACCAATGGGAGAAAACACTTAGGACTCTAACAGGTTTTCGAGAATGTGTCGCGAAGGGCCACTAAATCTGATCTTCCTCGGTCTTCTTTGTGGTCTAAGAGGAAAACAAGTGTTTCTGATGCTGCTTTGGTGAGTACAACTATTCCAAACATTAGGGTCCAGGGCCCATTGTGGGTTCTTGGGTGGGAGAAAAGAAAACAAAGAACAGTCCAAAACCGTGGGCATTTTTTTTATTCAACAAGCTCACCCTTGAAATGCATCCTAAGGCATTGGAACCAATTTGACCCAGAAACCCTAAAAAAGAAGTGGCTTATTATTTTCTGCACTGTGGCCTGGCCCCAATACTCTCTCTCTGATGAGGAAAAATGGCCACCTGAGGGTAGTATAAATTATAATACTATTTTGCAGCTTGACCTTTTATGTAAGAGGAAAGGTAAATGGAGTGAAATACCTTATGTGCAAGCTTTCTTTTCATTGAAGGATAATCCACAACTATGCAAAGCTTGCAATTTATATTCTACAGGAGGACCTCTTAGCTTACCTCCTCGTCCTAGCCTCCCTACAGCTCCCCTTCCTATTAATGACGAGCCTCCTCTAATCTCCTCCACCAGGAAGGAAATAAGCAAAGAAATCTCCAAGGGACCACAAAATTCCCCAGGATATCAGTTATGTCCCCTTCAAGTTGTAGAAGGAGGGGAATTTGGCCCAATTTGGACACATGTCTCCTTCTCTCTCTCTAATTTAAAGAAGATCAAGGTAGACCAGGGGAAGTTTTTAGATGATCCTGATAGGCATGTAGATGTTCCACAGGGTCTAGGGCAAACCTTCCACCTCATGTGGAGAGATGTTTTGCTATTGTTAGATGAGCCTACCAAGAGGAACAGGCCGAAAATGAAAAGCGAGATAAGAGAAAGGCCACAGCCTTAGTCATGGCCCTCAGATAAACAAACCTTGGTAGTTCAGAGAGGACAGAAAACAGAGCAGGCCAATCACCTGGTAGGGCTTGTTATCAGTGTGGTTTGCAAGGACAGCTTAAAAAAGATTGTCCAATGAGAAACAAGTTGCCCCCTGGCCCATGTCCACTATGCCAAGGCTATCACTGGAAGGTGTACTGCCCCAGAGGACAAAGGTTCTCAGCCAGAAGCCCCCAACCAGCTGATCCAACACTTGCCCGGGGATTGAGGATGCCCTGGGCAAGTGTCAGCTCCTGTCATCACCCTCACTCAGCCCTGGGTAAGTTTAACCATTGAGGGCCAGGAAATTGACTTCTTCCTGGACACTGGTGTGGCATTCTCAGTGTTAATCTCCTGCCCTTGATGGCTGCCCTCAAAGTCCGTTACCATCTGAGGAATCCTGGGACAGCACGTAACCAGGTATTTCTCCCACCCCCTCAGTTGTAATTGGGAGAGTTTGCTCTTTTCACCTGCCTTTTTTTATTATGCCTGAAAGTCCCACATCTTTATTAGGGAGGGATATATTCGTCAAGGCTGGAGCTATTATCTACATGAACATGGGGAACAAGTTATCCATTTGTTGTTCTCTACTTGAGGAGGGAATCAAACCTGAAGTCTGGGAATTGGAAGAACAATTTGGAAGGACAAAAAATGCCTGCCCCGTCCAAATCAGGCTAAAAAGACCCCACCACTTTTCCTTATCAAAGGCAATATCCCTTAAGGCCTGAAGCTCATAAAGGATTACAGAATGTTGTTAGACATTTAAAAGGTCAAGGCTTAGTAAGAAAATGCAGCAGTCCCTGCAACACCCCAATTTTAGGAGTACAAAAACCAAGTGGTCAGTGGAGACTAGTGCAAGATCTAAGACTCACCAATGAAGCAGTAATTCCTCTATATCTAGCTGTACCCAACCCATATACCATGCTCTCTCAAATACCAGAGGAAGGAGGATGGTTCACTGTTCTGGACCTCAAGGATGCCTTCTTCTGCACTCCCCTGCACTCTGATTCCCAGTTCCTCTTTGCCTTTGAGGATCCCACAGACTACACCTCCCAACTTACATGGACCGTCTTGCCTCAAGGGTTTAGGGGTAGGACTCATCTGTTTGGTCAGGCACTGGCCTAAGATCTAGGCCACTTCTCAAGTCCAGGCACTCTGGTCCTTCAGTATGTGGATGATTTACTTTTGGCTACCAGTTCGGAAGCCTCATGCTAGGAGGCTCCTATAGATCTCTTGAACTTTCTAGCTAATCAAGGGTAAAATTCGTCTAAATCAAAGGCCCAGCTCTGCCTACAGTAAGTCAAATATCTAGGCCTAATCTTAGCCAGAGGAACCAGGGCCCTCAGCAAAGAATGAATACAGCCTATATTGACCTGTCCTCACCCTAACACATTAAAATAGTTCCAGGGGTTCCTTGGGATCACTGGCTTTTGCCAACTATGGATCCCCGGATACAGCGAGATGGCTAGGCCACTCTATACTCTAATCAAGGAGACCCAGAGGGTAAATATTCATCTAGTAGAATGGGAACCAGAGGCAGAAACAGCCTTCAAAACCTTAAAGCAGGCCCTAGTACAAGCTCTAGCCTTCCCACAGGACAAAATTTCCCTTTATACGTCACAGAGACAGTGGGACTAGCTCTTGGAGTCCTTACTCAAACTCGAGGGATAAGCCCACAACCAATGGCATACCTAAGTAAGGAAATTTACGTAGTAGCAAAAGGCTGGCCCCACTGTTTATTGGTAGTTGTGGCGGTGGCCATCTTGGTATCAGAGGCCATCA
>NW_022312727.1:251-2771 GCF_002776525.5 Piliocolobus tephrosceles | reverse complement strand
GAACACATTTTTATGGATCATCTATTAAAGACTAAAGGGAGCCTTTGTCTTTTTAAGTTTCACACAAGAATGGTTCTCAAGCTCTTTGTGGTGGAAGACAAGTTTTTGTTCTTAATCTTTTAAGGTTCCAATTTCTCACTGGCCTATACATGCTGTTCACATTCTATGTCATTCAGCGCATACGTTCAACCACACCTGAGGCAGTCTATAACAAGAAGACTCATTTGGATATTTCTGCAATCTGCTTCTCAAGGGTCACTCTCAATTTCTGTCCTTGTCTCCTTGTTGACGCTTGACAACTCGAGCGTTAGTACTAGGGACCACACACCACACTGGGAGTCACACACCATGAAGAATGTCTGAACTGAAAGGTTTGCTAACCTAAACCCCTCTGTTTACCTCAAAACATCTGGCTGCTTTACTTTCCAACCCTAACCCTAACCCTAATCCTAACCCTAACCCTAACCTTCTACCTCTTTTTCTATCCTTATTCAATTTCCCCTCACATAATATAGAATTAAACAATTATACTGAAAATAAAAATTTCGTAAGATAATACAGAAAATCTGAGTAGAAAACAACAATAGCAACTTCTCAACCCAGAAAATTATATTCTTCTACCAATTCCTCTCTACTGATTACAAACAAACATATATAAATAAATAATTTATAGTGTTTAGTGTTCTCTGGCTAGACATATAAATGAAACCCCATTGGCAAGCTAAAAATATTCAACAATTAATATATATAATAGATTTGTTAGGACTCTAGGAGCCAGTGATAAATGAAAGGGATTCATATCTGCCAGGTTTTACATCTAACTTGTAGATTTTTCTTTTTTTTTTTAATAGAAGCTGATTCTCTCAGTAAGACGTTTGTATGACAAAGACGCTCAAGGGGAGAATAGAGAATGTAGGATGTAAAAGCATTATAGCACATTAGCCTTTCTCTATGATGGTTATAAAACCCACCTGCACAAAAACACATAGCTTACACTCTATTATTCGTACTATAGGAATTATTTTTTCCTTTTTTAAAATCTTATAAAAACCCTTGCATATTTCCTAGTTTACTGATGATTCCTGGTACATGCTGAGTGACTGACTGAATGTTTACATTAGACAACAAATATCTACTAACTTTGTAGAAGATACCCATTGTTGCCTATGCAAAACTTTTCCCCTATTCCTTTTACCCAAACCCTAATTGCGCTGAGATACTTTTCTCTTAGAGAAATTTAAATCAAATGTGGGAATCCTTTGTTAATGCTTAATGGTGGGTATATGATGTAGTTTTGCCTTATGAAAGGTGATAGAAAAAAGGGGGTCTTAGAGGGTTTCTAAGAAAGGATTACTAACTTTTAAAGAAGGGACACTTTGGCAAAAACAGATTTTTTTTTTTCACTTATTATTTTCAAATTTGAAGTCTATAAATACAACTGTGATTTCTCAAGAAGAAACACAACATACTACCTATGGCATAAAAAAACTGTGGCATAACTAGGTTTCTGGTTACCTCATTTTACCAATTAACCAACTCCAGAGCTGCTTTATTCCTGGACTTTATATGAGTGAATTAGTGTTTTGTCCTATTGCTTAATTAGGTTACAACTAAAATCATCCATACTCATCAGTACATTCGGCATTGTGAAAAAATATTCGAAATAGATACCATCTGGAACTTCTTTTTTTGTTATACTTTAAGTTCTAGGGTACATGTGAACTAAGTGCAGGTTTGCTACATATGTATACATGTGCCATGCTGGTGTGCTTTACCCATTAACTTCGTCATTTACATTAGGTATATCTCCTAATGCTATCCCTCCCCCTTCCCTCTACCACACGACAGGACCTGGTGTGTGATGTTTCCCTTCCTGTATCTAAGCGTTCTCATTGTTCAGTTCCCACCTATGAGTGAGAACATGTGGTGTTTGGCTTTTTGTCCTTGCGACAGTTCTCTGAAAATGATGGTTTCCAGCTTCATCCATGTCCCTACAAGGGACATGAACTCATCTTTTATTACAGCTGCATAGTATTCCATGGTGTGTATGTGCCACATTTTCTTAATCCAGCCCATCATTGATGGACATTTGGGCTGGTTCCAAGTCTTTGCTATTGTGAATAGTGCTGCAATAAACATACATGTGCGTGTGTCTCCATAGCAGCACGATTTATAATCCTTTGGGTATATACCCAGTAATGGGATGGCTGGGTCAAATGGTATTTCTAGTTCCAGATCCTTGAGGAATCGCCACACTGTCTTCTACAATGGTTGAACTAGTTTACACTCTCACCAACAGTGTAAAAATGTTACTACGTCTCCACTTCCTCTCCAACAACTGTTGTTTCCTGACTTTTAAATGATCGCCATTCTAATTGGTGTGAGATGGTATCTCATTGTGGTTTTGATTTGCATTTCTCTGATGGCCAGTGATGATGAGCATTTTTTCATGTGTCTGTTGTTTTGAGAACTGTCTGTTCATATCCTTCGTCCACTTTTTGATGGGGTTGTTTTTTTCTT
>NW_022312727.1:0-241 GCF_002776525.5 Piliocolobus tephrosceles | reverse complement strand
TTTATAGTATTGTTAACTATATACTCATTATTGAAAACAGATCTCTAGAACTCTTTCATCTTGCATGACTGAAATTCTGTATCCATTGGACAACACCCCATTTTCCCCTTTTACACACTCCTGGCAATCAACATTCTATTTTCTATTTCTTTGAGTTTAATTACCTCAGATGTCTCATATAAGTAGAATCCTGCAATATTTGTCATTTTGTCATTGATTTTTTTCACTTAATGTCTTCAAG
>NW_022312725.1:0-2966 GCF_002776525.5 Piliocolobus tephrosceles | reverse complement strand
TCTCCAAGCCCTGTCACCTCATTAAGGAAAGGTGGTGTCTCTGAGCTCTCTTCGCAGAAAGCACCCAAACGGGAGCTAGAGACACAGACACACCCACAACTGCTTTGAAATCCTGAATATATTTAAGGATTTCATTATTAGTTTTTTAAAATGGTAAGAACAAAGTGAGCCTGGTTTTAAACTCTCTGCCACAATAACACCGTGTGTCCGTCTGTCTTTTACTGTTTGTTCTTCTCCAGCAGCTGCTGCCTGGCTGGCCGACTGCAGAAGAAGAGCCGTTGGTACTCCCGAGAGGCCCTCGGTAAAAGCGTGAACACCACGATCACGTCTCAGGACGCGGCACATGTCAGGGTCGCCCACAGACCGCCATTCCCAATGCCTAGAAGGCACTGAACGGGCCTCATGCTTTGTAAATGTCAACCTTCCTAAGCTATGTTGTGTTGAAATTTTTAACTGCAGTCCACACATACTTCTTTGTGTCTTACTTTTATCCTAGACGAATATTTTTACGGAAAATTAAGCTTGCAAGGTTGAAGGGTTTTCTGAAAGTCGACTCCTAATCCTGGAAGGAAAAGAAAAATGGGCCAGATGTGGTGCTCACGGCTGTAATCCCAGCAGTTTGAGAGGTTGAGGCCAGCAGATTGCTTGAGCCCAGGAGCTTGAGACCAGCCTGGAAAACATGGCAAGACCCTGTCTCTACTAAAAATACCAAAAAAAAAAAAAAAAAGAAGAAGAAGAAGAAGAAAAGATGGACTTGGTGACATGTGTCTAGTCCCAGCTACTCAGGAAGCTGAGGTGGGAGGATCACCTGAGCCCACGAGGTGAAGGCTGCAGTCAGCCAAGATTTGCATCACTGCACTGAAGCTTGGGCGACAGAGGGAAACACCGTCTCAAAAAAACAAAAAGTAAAAACTACTGTATAAATAATCATAGAAGGGAGCTGGCCGGGCGCGGTGGCTCACACCTGTAATCCCAGCACTTTGAGAGGTCGGGGTGGGCAGATCACCTGAGGTCAGGAGCTCGAGGGCAGCCTGGCCAATATGGCAAAACCTCATCTCTAATAAAAATACAAAAATTAGTGGGGCATGGTTGTGGGTGCTTGTAATCCCAGCTACAGGGGAGGCTGAGGCAGGAGAATCACTTCAACCCGGGAGGTGGAAGTTGCAGTGGGCTGAGATTGCACCAGTGCACTCCAGCCTGGGCAACAAGAGCGAGAGTCCACTTCAAAAATAAAAATAGGCTGGGCGCGGTGGCTCAAGCCTGTAGTCCCAGCACTTTGGGAGGCCGAGAAGGGCGGATCACTAGGTCAGGAGATCGAGACCATCCTGGCTAACACGGCGAAACCCCGTCTCTACCAAAAAATACAAAAAACTAGCTGGGCGATGTGGCGGGAGCCTCTAGTCCCAGCTACCGGTAGGTTGAGGCAGGAGAATGGCATAAACCTGGGAGGCGGAGCTTGCAGTGAGCTAAGATCCGGCCACTGCACTCCAGCCTGGACAACAGAGCCAGACTCTGTCTCAAAAATAAATAAATAAATAAATAAATAAATAAATAAATAAATAAATAATAAAAATAAAAATGGAGGGAGCTAATGTTTTTCATTTATGGGAAGGGAGAAGAATATTCAGTATCTGTACCTCTAATGCACACATCTGCAGTGGTGCCCTAAAGTATTCAAGACACATGTTCCTACAAAGATAGCTCAAAACTACTCACCAAGTTACATGCTAAAAGCACATGCATTGTAAGAATGCTACATGATATTTTTTAAGCATCCGTATCCAATACTTTAGCATACTGGCAGTTTTCCCTTCAGGTGCTGTATGCCTAAATTATTACATGTTTAGTCATTCATTTTAGAATTTATGACTTGCTTTAGAGAAAAAAAAATATTTAAACATAAGCTACTAAATTAATGACTTAGGGGAAAAGTTACTAAGTTAACTTGGAAGTTAAACTTTGCAAACTGAAATTGTTGGACCTCATGCAAGCTAGATGATCCGTTTTTTAAATTATTTGTTGTGTGTTTCCCTCGAGGATGGAAATCTCTTTACTCTCATCCACTGTGTACACTGCGACCAGCGCCTCTCATCCACCGCGCCACACTGCAGCCTGCAATTCACCTGTACCACGCTTTCCACACCTTACCTGAAAGTCTCTACGTATAACCAAGAAGGAAATGAAAAGCAGATAAATGACCTCCACCCCCACATCCAACATGCAAATATTAAACACTCATCATAGTAAAACCAAAAACCCATGTTAGCTCACGATTGTAACTGGTAGAGTTACGTGCGTGGCAATTTTAAAAGTCTAGTTAAGTGAAAGCCTAATTTAGACTCTCAAGAAATACAAAGTTTATACAAAAAGACATCTGCAAACATCGACAGTCAGGAGAGGACTTCACTCTGCATCCAGCCTGTCCTGAAGCCACGGCCAAATGCCAGGTTGTACGGATCCGAAAAGCCGGAAAAAACAAGTGTAGAAATGTGTACAGTCTCAGCAATGTACAAATTTGATGTAGGATGCTCAGAAACCTTCAATTTCCAATCAGAAAAGAGCAACATGAGCAAGTTTCCCAGCAGTGTCCCAAGGACAAAACTTCTCTATAGTAGCCATATATATATATATAGATTTTAACATGACTTCCACTCATCTGAAAGTCACAGATGTGGCTTTTCCTTCATAAAAAGATCCAAATGATCCACAAGCCAGGTTTAATGAACACATTGGTCCAGGTGGGAAAATGACCCCTCAGTCTCCCTTCCCTCAAAGACCAGGGCAGCCAGGGAACTGCGCTCTCCAGTAAATGACAGCCGGCAGGATTCCCTAAATAAGCAGCCGGAAGATTCCCATTTCGCAGAGCGCGCCTTTCAAGACTCAAGATGTCCCCGATCCCTGAATGTCCTACAAAGAACAGACTACCCAACTGAGGACTGGCGCAGTAAAGAAACATGTTTTCGGCC
>NW_022312724.1:0-3750 GCF_002776525.5 Piliocolobus tephrosceles | reverse complement strand
GTCTGAGGGTCCGCGCAGTCCCCTCGGTGAGTCTGGCGAAGCAGCCTCACTGTGAGGGAGGGCGGGGAGGGCGTTGGAGTCTCCACACGCGGTGACCTGGACCCCGTTCCATGAGTGGGTCCATGCACGGCCCACTCTGCCCCACGCGGGGACCAGCCAGGCCGCGGAGGACCGGGCAGAACCCAGCGCCCGGGCCCATGCAGTCCCCTCCGCGGCAGACGCGGGGAGCCGGGGAGCAGTGGGGACCGGCCCGCACTGGCAGGGCGCCCGGGACCCCCGCGCTGGCCCACGCGGTATCGCAGCAGACGCGAAGCCCCCGGTGCCACCCGAGGCGGAGACAACGCCCAGGCGCACGGACCCGGGATCCCGACCCCGGACCCTGCGGAGCCCAGCTAGGAGCCGCCACGCCCGGCGCAGAGACCCCCGCCCGGTCCGGAGACCCCGTCGCCCGTCGCCCAGTCTCACCTCGGGCCGCCGCCTCCCAGTGCTAGCTCCTCGCCGCGGTGCCTGGGCCGACTAGAGCACTGCTGAGCAGCCGACAGAGACGCAGCAGCCTCAACAAGGGAGACCCTGGGCGGGGCCGCCGCCGCCGCAGCCGCTTCAACCGGCGTTCCCCGCTCAGGATACGGCTCGGATCAAGGAGCTGCAGCTGGCGCTGGACTGAGGCCGGGACACACACCACGCAGGTATAGAGGGCCCCGCCCGCCGCCCGCCGCCCCGCCCCCAGCGGAGCCGGACGCCCAGGGTCGCCCCCCGGCCAATGGGGAGCGAGCTGTGCAGAGAGGGCGGGGCCTTAGGTAACAGAGGGAGGTTGGGTCGCGGGGCACTGGGACAGGGCATGCAGGGTCTGGGAGAGGACCGGAGCCAAGAGCTGGCCGGATCCTGGCCTCCTAGAAGACCCAGCTTAACGTCCACCTGGAGTCTGCTCTACAGGACACGCTCATCTCAAGCCCAGAACTCAGGCTTTTAGGCCAGAGAGGGAGAGACAGGCTTGCTTTACAAAAAGTGAAACTGAGGTCCAATGAATAGGATTGCCTGCTGCCCGAAGTCACATAGTCCAATTCACTCGTTCACCTTGTCATTCAGCAAACATTTGGAAGCACGTATGGTGGGCGTTAGTAGTGAAGTAGGGCCAGGCGTGGTGGCTCGCGCCTGTAATCCCAGCACTTTGTGGGGCCGAGGCAGGTGGATCACTTGAGGCTAGGAGTTCAAAACCAGCCTGGCCAACAAGATGAAACCCCATCTCTGCTAAAAATACAAAAACTTATCCGATCGTGGTCGCGCGTACCTGTGGTCCCAGCTACTGGGAAGGCTGAGGCAGGAGAATCGTTTGAACCCGGAGGAGGAGGTTACAGTGAGCTGAGATGGTGCCATTGCATGCGATCCAGCCTGGGCGAGAGAGTGAGACTCTGTCTCCAAAAAAAAAATAATAATAATAGATGGGAAGTAGAAGCGAACTTAGGCCTTCCCTGAAGAAGCTCGGCCAAGGAGTACCTGAAATGTCTCCGCATCTCTTTAAGGTCTGATAAAGGAACCAGGAGCGAGAACTAATCACTTCCCTTTCCTGCCTCAGAGCTTTCATGTGTTTGCTGTTCCTCGCCTGAAATGCCAAGTACCAATCGTATTCATTGATTTATAGAAATGAGGTCTAACTATATCGCCCAGGCTGATCTCAAACTCCTGGCCTCAAGCTATCCTCTCGTCTCAGCCTCTCAAAGTGTTGGGATTACAGGCATGAACCACTGTCCCCAACCCTGATCATCTTTAAAACCTCTTTCCTCATCTTCTTTGAGCTTCCTGCATCCTGTGACTCCACACCCTTGGCTTTCCTGTACCTCCACAGCTGCTCCTCTGTGGGTACCTGGGACCCACCCCCTTCTCTGCCCAACTTGTATATGTCTGGGCTCAGGCCAAATGCCCTTCCATTTGCAGTGGGCACTGCAACAGGAAATCTCATGCCTTTCTGGGCTTCACAAGCTATCCACATGCTCTGCTGCCTGCCAGAGACATCCATCCCAGTCAGATGCCCAGCCCTCACCTTTCCCAAAGCCCCAGTTGGACACAGGGAAGCATCTCCAATTTTCCGTGGGCCAAAACAGAGTGCTTTATTAGTGCCCTAACTTGCTCATCCATATTCTTGTGAATCTCTGTAAACAGCTCCTCCATCCACCCAACTGCAGAGGTGAAAATCTCAAATCCTCCTCCAGTCCTTCCTCCCCGAACCTCTCATGCAGCCCTCTGCCTTCCTAGGATGCTGAGCACCCCTCAGTCCCAGCACTAGCTGGGGTGCTGTCTGAGTGGCTGCCACCCACTTGGCATGAAGTGTGACCTCTCGCCCAGTGTGGTGGCTTAAGCCTGTAGTCACAGCACTTTGGGAGGCTGAGGCGGGTAGATCACTTGAGCCCAGGAGACTGGGTCCAGCCAGGACAATATGGTGAAACTAAAATACGACAATTAGCCAGGCATGGCAATACATGCCTATCATCCCAGCTACCCTACCCAGGAGGCTGAGGCAGGAAAATTGCTTGAACTTGGGAGGCAGAGGTTGCAGTGAGCCAAGGTCACACCACTCAACTCCAGCCTGGGCAACAGAGCGAGACTCTGTCAGAAATTAAACAAACAAACAAACAAACAAACAAACAAAAAACAGAAGAAGAAGAGGGAGGAGGCGGAGGAGGAGGAGGAGGAGGAGGCGGAGGAGGAGGAGGAGGAGGAGAAGTAGTAGTGTGACTTCTCTAAGGCAAGGCAGTGTCCCACTCTGATTCACTTCCACGTGTAAAACAGGACCTGCACCCTGAAGGCACTCACTCAGGGAGGCTGCTGGGATGGGTGGATGAACAGTTAAGGTCTTCATGGTGGCCGGGGCTGACCCCATCCCCATTGCTCTTTCCACACACACCTGCACACTCATCCCTCCCACGCTCACACCTACGACTGAAAGCCTGACCGCTAATTTGATTTGCCTAACAAGGTCCCCAGATGAACAACACTTGCTTCCCTACCTCTCCCCTGCTAGGGCCCCACCGTGTTCTGGGATGTACTCAGGGATCAGGAGAACAAAACCTCAAGGAGTGAAAGGACATTCCAGGGTGCAGGCCTCTGCGTCCTCCTCCATGCCCTAACCCCTGCCTGACACACCCTCACCCCTGTACCTGGCCAGCTCCTACCAACCCTTAAAGTTTCACCAAGTTCAGTGGTGGCAGCCACACCCTAAAGTGACTGAACCCCCCAATGACCTATGCCCTTACATAGTCTTCCTGACCTTGGGTACGAACAAAACTGGTGACTGGCTTCTAAACCACAGAGCCTGGCAAAGTAAAGGGATATCAGCGTCACAGTTCATCACCTTCGCACACTAGAGAGAAAGCTTTCACCTGCAGGGGCTGCAGGAGGGATCTGCTGTGCTGAGGTCACCCCCCAGTATCCGGGCCCCAAGCAGGTGCCACAACACGCCCCCCGGCGGATGGCGGCCCCTGATCGCCGGGGGCTGGGGGACCCAGACCACCTCGATCCCGGCCGCCCGGCCGCCGCCACGCCCCGCCCCCGACGGCTGGCGGCCCCCGATCGTCGAGGGCTGCGGGACCCAGACCCCCACGATCCAGGGCCCCCAGCCGCCGCCACGCCCCGCCTGTATTGGGAGTCATATTATACTCTTCCCCCTGAATATTAATTACATTATCCCAGGTGTGTGTCTACTCCCACCCATATTGCCTGTCTCATCCTCCTCTCTCAGGCAGAAATTTGAAACAA
>NW_022312723.1:0-2134 GCF_002776525.5 Piliocolobus tephrosceles | reverse complement strand
TTTTTTTTTTCTTTTTGCAAATATCTTCATGCTCATTGTACAATGTAACTTATATTTGTTTCTTCTTTTTTTTTTGCCATATGTATTTTGAATATATTATGGCTTAAATAAAATTATTACCTGAACTTTTTTTTACTCTTTTTTCACATTTTGTCCTTGTTATATAAAATAAAATTTGCTTATGAATGTGTATACATAGGTTATTTGTTTTTACAATGTTATTACTTATATTAGTTGCATTAACATAATTAGAATAAAATGTGCTACTTATTACTCTGCTATTTGATTCATTTTTTAATATAATCAGCATACATGATTGCTTTTTTTATACCGTCAATATAGCCATCACTAATAATAAATAATGAAGTATGCAACGTAAAACATTTAAATTATAACAGAAATGTATTAACTTATTTATATTTTACAATGACATATTAAAAATAGAAAAATAAGAAAATTAAAAAAAAATGCAAATTTTTGAAACCATCCTCATTCAACTGTTTTTATGATTCAAATTCAAATCAGCGTTAACACCATAACATGAAAAAAATAACTTTTTTTTTTTTTTTTTTTTTTTTTCATTTTTTACTATTTTATTACTTATTGTAGTTGTAATGACATAATTAACATAGAATGTGCTACTTTATCGTGCAATTTTTAACCATTTTATATCGAATAATCACATGTCATTAAATTTATATACCGTTAATAGCAAAATTACTACTAATAAATAACAAAGTAAATGAGCTAAACAGACGAAATTATCATAAATGCACATTACTTTAGTTAAACTTTACAATGACATAATCAAAATTGCAAAACCAAAAAATTTAAAAAAAATGAAAAATTTTGACACCACCTCAATACAATTATTATTATGTTTCAACTGGTTGCGCAACACCATAACCTAAAAAAATAAGTTTTTTTTTTTTTTTTTTTTTTTTTTTTTTTTACGATTTTATTGCTTATAACAGTTGTAATAACATGCTAGAAATAGAATATTGTATGTACTTTACTATGTTCAACCATTTTTATATAGAATAATCACATATCGTTAAAGTTATATACCATTAGTAGGAAAATTACTACTAATAAATCACAAAATAAATAAGCTAAAAAGATCAATTTATCATAAATGCACCTTGCTTTAGTTAAACTTTACAATGACATAATCAAAATTGCAAAGTAAAAAAATTAAAAAAAAATGAAATTTTTTGACCACCATCCTAATTCAATTATTATCATGATTCAAGTGTTGCACAACAGCATAACCTAAAAAAATATATTTTTTTTTTTTTTGCATTTTTTACTATTTTATTACTCATTGTAGTTGTAATAACATACTTAACATACAATGTGTTAATTAATTTGCAATTTTCAACCATTTTATATCGAATAATCACATGTCATTAAATTTATATACCGTTAATAGCAAAATTACTACTAATAAATCACAAAGTAAATAAGCTAAACAGACGAAATTATCATAAATGCACATTACTTTAGTTAAACTTTACAATGACATAATCAAAATTGCAAAGTAAAAAAATTAAAAAAAAATGAAAATTTTTGACCACCATCCTAATTCAATTATTACCATGTTTCAAGTGATTGTGCAACACCATAACCTAAAAAAATTACTTTTTTTTTTTTTTTTTTTTTTTTTTACGATTTTATTACTTATAACAGTTGTAATAACATACTTAACATAAAATGTGCTACTTTACGGTGCAATTTCCAACCACTGTTTATCAAATAATCACACATAGTTAAATTTATACACCCCCAACATAAAGCATTACTATTAAATCAAAAAATAAATAAACTAAACATATCAAATTTTCATACATCTAGAGCAATTTAGTTAAACCTTACATATGACATCGTCAAAGTTGTAAAATCAAAAAAAAAAAAAAAAAATTAAAAATTTGGACACCATCCTAATTCAACTATTATTATCATGATTCAATCAAGTGATTGCACAACACCATAACCTAAAAAAATTTTAATCTTTCGAAAATTTAACTTGTGAATTGTATTTTATTTATTTATTTATTTGTAATTATTATTTTTTTTTTTTTTTAAGCTATAATATATCGATTTAAAAAAGCACTTTATAGTATTTTTTTTTTTT
>NW_022312721.1:0-6060 GCF_002776525.5 Piliocolobus tephrosceles | reverse complement strand
CCTTCCAGGACAGCACTGATGGCTTGGGGTAGGGTGGGGCTGTCCTCCACACAGGCAGCAAGAGGTCAGGGACCCAGAACCACACAAGGGTGCCCTGGAGGGCTGTGTGGGAGAAGGCCAGGCCTCTGACTCAGCTGTCCACTCCATCACCAGCACCACCACCTCCATTTTGTTCACCTGGCCCCATGAAAACACTTCAGTTTGCTGCCAGGCCCTGCAATGGTCATCTTTCTGGATAAAGCTGACCTTCAGGACTTTCGCCTGGCCTGGTCTGGGCTTGGAGGACCATCAGGAAATTGTTCTAGGCCAGTTGGTGCTTCTGGAGCCCAAGGAGGCCAAGCCAGAAGGTGAGGATGCTTGCAGTCTGGAAGATTTTCCAGGGGTGGTGTTTTGGGACTACAATTACCTTAAATTCCATCCAGTCATTTCTGTACTTGGAAATTCCAGTGAAAAGTGACTGGTGTGGTGACCTTTTCTCTTTTTCCAGATCCTGCTCCACCCCCTGGGCAACACGCATTAACAATGCTGGCCCTGGAGCCAGCACCACCACTGCTGGTGGACCTGCGGCCTGCTCTGGAGTCAGAGTCACATGCAACCCTGGATGCACCAGGATATCTACATTCAGCACCAGCACCAGCATCAGCACCAGCACCAGGGAAAGGGCCCCCTCCAGGAACATTGCTGGAGCTGCAGTCAGCCCCAGAATCCTCCTGTCCCTGTCCCGGGACTGCCAAGAGTCAACTCAGTGACGAGCTGGCTGACATCACGACCTTCCCTCCCAGGCTGCTGGCAGAGCAGCTGACCCTCATGGATGTGGTGAGCAGCTGGGCTTTCCAGGCTGTGCCTCTGGCACCAGCTGTCTCAGACCAGCCTCTCCCTGAGGAGCGGCCAAAGCCCTGGGTCCAATTTCAGCCCCACTTCTTACCAACCATGGGATCTCGATGAGTTTCCTCACCCATAAGCCTTCCCTGTCTGCATGTAGACAGCAGAGATGGGACATCACCTGTGCTAGCTGCACAGAGTGACTGTGCAGACTGAATGACAGTGGATGGACAGAAAGCAGGACAGGACAGGTGATCACTGAGGGTCAGGCAGGGCCATGGGTCACTCACCCAGCTGCTCAGGAGCCTCACAACCCTCAGTACTTGTTAGGTAAATGATGCATACTAGATTCTGTGGCAGATACCCAAACAGAGCCCAAGGTTGGAGCTGCCACAAGGAAAGTGCACCGGTATGGAGAGAATGAGTAGAGGGCTGATTGGGATGGGAGGAATTAGAGGCCTCAGGATGGGCAGGCTTCAGCCACCTTCTAGTTCTTGGAGTGAGGATGGCCTGGGAGAAAATGTCACTCTCAATTCCCACCCTTGTTGGGTTCTGGGCCATGATGCATTCAGGGCCCTCAGTGGGCAGAAAACCAAATGCAGGGACTCCCACAAGTCTGGAGCATATTTTAAAGCTTTCTGAGCTCCAGCTCTGTTCCTGCCAGAGACTGTGGATGACTATGAGCTCAGTTCCTGCCTGTTACTGTGGGTGACTCTGAGCTGGGGTGTGCTGTGTCCGTGACACTCTCCTACTCCCCCAAAGGCACTGTTCAAGAAGGTGGAGTTCTACGAATGCGTGGGCTCCATCTGGGGCCAACGACATCAGAAGGGGAGTGAGCACGTGGCACCCACAGTTTGTGCCACCACTGCACACTTCAACAGGCTCACCAACTGTGTCACCACCCCCTGCCTTGGGGACCACAGCATGAGGGCCCGGGACAGGGACAGGGTGGTGGAGCACTGGATCAAGGTGGCCAGGGTAAGCTATGGTTGGGCCTTGGGATTCCCTCTGTTAAAATGGGGAACTGCCTCTTCTCCTACATCAGCTTTCAGGATTGGCACCTGTATCTCTAGCCTGAGCCCTGCACATCCCCTAGGCCCTTCTTCCCAGAGCTTCCCTGACCTTGACCCCCATGGCCCAGTGGTGGCTGTTCACTTCTGACCTGGGATCTTCCTTGGGTTGAACTGAAATTCTCCTAGATGAGTGACATTCACTCAGCCCCAGGTGTGCCCTCCTGAGGCTCCCACGGCCTCTGCTTCATTCAGGAAGGGAGATCTCAGCAGAGGGGACTGAGGCTGAAGTGGGTCTGACTCCAATGCTGGATCTCACAGCTCACTCTTCCCTCACCAGGAGTGCCTAAGGCTCAACAACTTCTCCTCAGTGCACGCCATCATCTCTGCTCTGTGCAGCAACCCAATACATCGGCTACACAAGACATGGGCAGGAATGTCCAGATGAGGAGCTTCCTCCACGGGAGCACCAGGGTTGACCTAGGGACCCATAGTTCTCCCCATGTGCCCTCAACTATTCTGAAAGGTTCTTGGAGACCAGGGACATTGGAGGCAGGGATGGGCTGGTGGATGTGGTCACTAAGCTGCCCTGGACTTCTAGGCAAGGATTTCCAACTCAGGACTAAGGGTTTTTTAAAGATCAGGAACAGGCTAGAGCCAACTGGAGGCTTTCAGGTGTTTGTACCCAGCAGTGGAACTGTGTCCACGTGGAAGTTAACTGCGAACACGACGGGGCTCATGTGAAGTAGAGATGGGCCAGGAGAGGAATATGACAGGCCATACCCTGGTCCTCTGGAGCCCTTGTCATCAGAGGATCCCACTGGAAATGCTCACACAGGAAGCTGGGATTCACTGGGTTTTCAAACAAAAGAGATTGAAACTCACAAATCTGCCCCCGATTCCCAAATTTACCCTTTTTTCTTTCCTCTGTCCATAGCAAAAGCACAAAATATTTAAAAGAACTTTGCAAAAAAGACACTGCAGTGAAGACGGACCTGCTGATCAAGGTACAGTGGAGTCTGGGAGATGCGGGACAAGTGTTTAAGGGTCACAGAAAAGAGTGAGTTTGGAAGGGCACTGGACCCAGTGTGCAGTGGTTATTTTGTAATATTTGGACTTACCTACAGAAAGTAGACTTGAAAAATTCCCTCCAGGCCTACTTTGGGCAACCAGGAAGAGAGGTGTAGGGGTCCATAGGCATGTGGGGGCAAGGGAGCAGGATGTCCTGGAAATGGGATGAGGCAATGACTGCTGGGCTGCTGGCCTTCTGAGCGGGACTGATGAGCTGCAGCATTAGCAGGACTCTGGCTCCCATGCTGGTCCATGCTGCTGGCATGGAGTTTCCTCCAGGCTGGGGGATGCTCATTGTAGGTGGGACTTTCTTCCTTCCTCAGAGTGGGAGCAATTCTTCAGGAAACCAGGCCTCTGCTGCTGATTCTGTCTGCAGCACACCTGCATGGTCAGGGGGCCTCTGCCCACACTGGGGGAAAGATGGAATGACAACAGAGGAAGCTCATGTGCCAGGGAGTCCAGTAGACAGCACAGCTATGGGTACCAATGGGCAACCTCAGTATAGATGTATGTGCTTGCTGGGACTCCCTGCTCTGCCCTTTGCAGACATCTGAAAACGGTCATGTCACAGGATTCTCACCAGTTAGCAGTGACACATGCTCATGACAAGTATCTGGGGGATTCATACATTCCTAGGGGATCCTCTCTGACCAGATCTTGGAAGCCTCCATGCAAATGAGAAGGCAACATGTCACCCCACCCAGGATTCTGGAAAACCCTGCCGTATCCGGCAGAGATGTCGCCTCAGCAGGTCACATCCTGAGTGGAGGAAGAGAGAGTTCTGTGCACGGAACTCCCCTTGGGGATCACTGGCGAGGCCAAACCATGGATTTGGCATGGCACAAACCCAGTTTGTGTGGCAGAGACTCCAGTAGGGCTCAGATACACGGGTGCCACTTAACCAGGACTCCTAAAATGCCCTGCCACATTTCCATCACGACTCTGTCAGGCTGAAGATCTAGACACTCAGAGACTCCAGAGAACAAGACCCTGATGGGTGGTGGTGCTGGGATGTGGGGTGAAGGCAGCCGAGACAGAGCCTCCAGGAGGGGGAGGAGGTGCCCTCTCTTTTGTGGCCCTGGGGAGTCACTGCCCACTCTGGGTCTCTGTTTCCTCATCCGGAAAATGAAGGGATGCTGAGCCTGTAGTGCAGGCCTCACAGGGTGGAAATGAGGTTCAAGAAAAGAAAGCAATTGGAGGGTGCTCGTGAATGGTTCTTCCTCAGAGGGATGAGGGGGAGAACAATGACAACAGCTGCAGGGAACTGAGCACTCAAGAGGCCCTGTGAGGTAGCTGTGGTTTCCATGGCTCTTTACAGAAGAGGAAACAGTCTCAGGGAGCCCTGGCTGCATGATTGGGTGACACACACAGGGAGCATGGAGCTGGCCACTGGTATGAGCACTGTGCCAGGTGACTCATGCCAGTCCCTGGGGATCCAATTGAGGGGTGGCTGGGGAGTAACTGGGGGAAGGGAGGAGAGCCTCACTGTCCCTGTCCCTGACACCTGGCAGACGGGCAGCTTTAAGGTGGCCACCCAGGAGAGGAATCCCTAGAGAGCCTAGATGAGGCTGCGGAGGCAGAAGAAGGTGAGTGAGACTGTGGCATGGAGGGACCGCAGGGGATCAGAGGACAGGACTCTTCCCCCACCAGCTGGAGACCTCCATATCAAGACAGCGAGGCCTTCCTCCCCAGCCCTGTCCTCCTATGGCCACTGGGCCTGGGAAACCTCCATTGGAGAGACCAGAGCAAGGGTCTGAGAAAGCAGGACTCAGAGTGGATGTGGGGAAGGGTAAGGCTGGGACCACAGGCCCTTGTGACTTGTTAAAATCCCACCATAGAGTTAACTAGGAGTGATTGCTAGACTTGGAGGTAGCTGGAATAGAGGAGGCAGAGAATTAGGAAAGGCAGCTGAGGGTCTTTGGCTGCTACAACTGGGAGACCTGGGGTGGGGGGTTCTGGGAGACAGTGGCCAATGGGATTTCATGGGACAGGGCCTTGGGCAGACAGGTGAGGGTCAAATACTCATCACCACTACCCCTCCCACCTCCCCACCCCTCCATGGCACAGGGCGTGGTCCCCTTCCTGGGGGATTTTCTGACTGAGTTACAGAGGTTGGATTCAGCCATCCCGGATGATCTGGATGTGAGTGAGCCTGGGGCAGGCTGGTTGGGAACTAGGATCCTGAGACTTGGGAGGAGAGGGGCCTGGACCAAGCCTTTAGATCCCAGCCCTTGGAAAACCTCCTCTCCTGAGAGCCTCACAGCTGCTCCTGTGGTTGTGCATGTCAGGGTCATGTCATGCGGCTGAGTGAAGGAGGCTCCATGGCAGCCACCAGTCCCTATCCCCGAGTGGTGAAGCTGCAGAGCTGCCTGACTGCAACACTGCTGAGGTTTGGGCTGAACTGGACTCAGCCTCTCTATGGAGTAGTCCCATAATAGGAGGGTGAAATTGAGCCTTCCCAAGGGCAGGCAATTCAGGGTCACTGAGTGTTTTCTTTCTATGAGAGACCTCAGTTTCTCTGTCATCAGAGAGGGTTGGGGTAGAAGGTCCCGAGCCTCAGCTCCCTTGTCCCCTGCTCTAGAGCCCGGAGCCTGAGGGAGGTCCAAGTCCTGTCATGTGCACATCCCCTGACCCTGGGGGTCCTGGCAGTAGTGCAGCATGGGAAGGGGTGGGGTGGGGCTGGTTGTGGGCCAGGGACCTTTCTGATGGACTCTGTCTGCCGTCCAGGGCAACACCAACAAGAGGAGGAAGGTGAGCAGCTGGGGCACTCACATTGGTTGAGGGTGGGGATATGGACATCACAGTCCACCCTGGGCAGGACACTCCCTGGCTCCATTCTCTACATCTTAGGTTTACTGGGAGGGTTTGACACTTACAGGAGGAGGAGACCTATCCCAGTGGAGAAAGTGGGAAAGGCACTGGAATCAAAGACCAATTCCTGCAGGAGGGGCTGTTCACATCCAACTCTGGGAACAGGCTGGGGGCTTCATGGTGCCCCTTCAGAAGATGGCCCCAGGGACCAGCCCCTTCTCCCTGCCTGCCAAAGGCCCCCTCAGCATCTTCCACCCAGGCCCTGTCAGCATCCTGCCTTCTGTCTCTAGGAGGTCCGAGTTCTGCAGGAAATGCAGCTGCTCCAAGTGGCTGCCATGAATTACAG
>NW_022312720.1:0-1255 GCF_002776525.5 Piliocolobus tephrosceles | reverse complement strand
TATTTTTTGGCTTTTATGGGTACCAGGAGTATTTTGTATTGTAAGAGAGCACTTCACCTTTGGGTGTGTTATGGCTGGTGACTCACTGGCAAGTGTAATTTTGGAGGTGGCTGACTGCAGTTGTAGCAAATGGTTATTACTATAGGGGACAACTCATTTCTTTGAACATTTAGATAAGAAATGTGAAGTTTGGAAACTTGGAGACTGTAGGGACACTTAATACTGAAAAAAGAAAAGGTACACATGAGGGATGGGCTGATCACACAGTGGGCTGACTGGCACTGGGCCATCCACCAGCCCCGAGGGATACCTCTGCCGCAAGGTGCACTGTGGAAGCACTGTAGAAGTGTTGCTCAGCCTGGCCCATGACATTGCCCTCTGGGCTTTTAACACACCTCTGAGACACCCAGGACTCCATGTAAAAACAGGATCTTTGATTTCTGAGGATCTAGGTGTTCTGCCTTCCAGCTGTGCTTGCTTTTCAGAGATATAAGTATTAGGCCCTGAAAACTGCAAATGCTTTGTTGGTCCTACTCATTAATGGGCTCTGCACTGAGCTCAGTGGTTCAGCTGGAAAATGAAAACCAAATTGGGAACTATCCACTTGGAAATGGGAGTTCAGCTCTGTCTGAACTGGGGGAGGGATCCAATGATTAAGGGAATCCATTTCTAATGGGTACTAAATTGGAAACTACCTAAAATTTGTCTCCTTATATGCTCTTGTAAATTCCTATGATTCTGTGTTACCTTGGTATCCATTTTTAACCTCCCTTTACCTAACACACACAAATTTATTCTTTAAAATGTTTAAATTTGGCCAGGCGCAGTGGCTCGTGCCTGTAACCCCAGCACTATGGGAGGCCTAGGCAGGTGGATCACTTAAGGTCAGGAGTTCAAGACCAGTCTGACCAACATGGCGAAATCACGTCTCTACTAGAAATACAAAAATTAGGCCGGACGTGATGGTTCACGCCTGTAATCCCAGCACTTTGGGAGGCCGAGGTGGGCAGATCACAAGATCAGGAGATCGAGACCATCCTGGCTAACATAGTGAAACCCTGTCTCTACTGAAAATACAAAAAAAAAAACTAGCTGGGTGTGGTGGCACACACCTGTAATCCCAGCTACTCGGGAGGCTGAGGCAGGAGAATCACTTGAACCCAGGAGGTTGCAGTGAGCCAAGGTTGCGCCACTGCACTCCAGCCTGGGTGACAGTATGAGACTCTGCCTCAAAAAAAAAAAAAAAAAAAAAAAA
>NW_022312718.1:0-4051 GCF_002776525.5 Piliocolobus tephrosceles | reverse complement strand
ATGTTACGTCCTCTGAGTTCTCCTGGCCTCAGGACCTTTTCATACAGAAATCCTGTCTACAGATTGCTCAATAGTTGCCAATTTATTCAGTTCTTCCACTTTCAAAAGAGCAAACTTAAAAATGGGCCACCAGAGTACATTTTAATTTTAATCGGAGTTATATTTCTCTGTTTATATATTTTCTTATTACTGGCCTAGAGTTTTTTAAGTCACATAACAAATCAGAATTATGTCTTAATATTTTAGCATTCTTTGACATTCCATTTTGCAAGGAGATACAATTCAAATTGAACTTGGGAATTTATACACATTGGTAATTAGTTGACCCTTGTAAATTGCAGACTTTATTTCCCCATTCTGAGATTTCTGACACACTCTGTCAAGACATGAAACTCTAAGTCAAGATGTGGGGAAATATGTGCCAAAATGTTATGGCTTAGTTGAAAACACAGCTGCTGAAAAAAGATAGGAAAATGGTAGGCTTTTTGTGTATCACAGCCAGCAGAGATTGCACCCTTTTTCCAAATAGCAACAGTACTTGTAAAAAGTATGTGAAGTCAAGTAGCATCTATTCTAATATTTCATATTTGTGAAACACTTCTCTCATGTGGCTATAAGCTCCCTGTGGGCACAGCTGATCTCATAGTTCTTTTCCACTCTCATAGCACAGTGGCAGTCACCTACTGTGAAGATAAATGTTTACTGTTTAAAGTCAGAATGATTCAATCATAGTAATAGTTATTGGCTGCCTATTCTATGTCCCAACACAGGCTGATACAGAAATTGCTTTCTATCCCAAGGGGGTACCCTCGATGCTTTTTTACGTAGGGAATATTTTTCAAATATTGTCATACAAAGCTGAAGCACTGGAGTTTGAAGGTGTGTAAAGTAGTCCTGACATTCATCTGTGGATGTACGTTGGCCCTGACACATCTTCCTGGAAAGGAGGTGGAATTAATTAACTGCCTTATTCCCAGGGATAGGAGAGTTGAGGTTTGGGGGTAACAAAAAGTAAACCTGTCTCTGAATATCAGGAAACTGGAATAATCAGTGGAATGCTTTAGTATCTTCATTAATAAAGGCACATATTTTATTACAATGCTTTTATGTCCTAGCAACACCAAAATTTGTCCTAATCTATTGATAAACAATGAACCGAGAGATCTTCATTCTATGTGGAAAGTAAAAATATTGATTCCTATTATATTCTGGGTTCTGTGTGAAACACATCACATAAAGATGGGCATTTTGCTCTGGAAGTAAATTTAGAGGTAGGTTCTTTCCACCCATTTCATTTAAGATAAAACTTAGACTTAAAAAAATAAGTATCTTTTGCAATTTCACAGAACTAAAAACAAGATGAGCCCTACAAAAAGGATGTACTATGGGATGGACTTTTCCACTTCTCCTTTCTGTTGTATATAACTGCATGAAACAGGGTGGTATGCCTTAATATTGTTGCAACTAATTCATAAAAGTACTAGAATTAGAAAAATAAATATTAAAGTTGAACAATTTCACATTTTCAGCTATTGTGTTTATTGAAAATTTAACAGTAGCTGCATAAAAGTAGTTGAGTAGTTGATGTCGTTATCTTTTCTTCCAACAGAAAAACAATAAAATCTATATAATTTAATTTTACATTTGAAGTAAATGCTAATCACAATAACCTATAAAGTTATTCTCTGGAAAGTTTTCCTGTAAAACAAATGTAACTATTTTTAATTTGACTACATTGTATGCACAATGTCACATTTGATGCTGAAATGGGAAATTAAAGGATTCAATCTCATTGGCCCTAAGTTAATTCAAAATAAAAAATAACATCTCACTTTGGGGTTTAAGCAATAAATACAGCTTTAAAAGTTCTGTTTTTGAAGTTTCAGTTGGTCTTTTTTTTTTTTTTTATCGTTTGGAAGTTTCAATTTTTAGCACAAGCTACCTCCTATATATACACTACTGCCACTCCTGCCCAGAAAATAATGTCATTATAAAAGCAGTTTTGAGAGGGTAAAACACAAAGCAATAGATAAAATAAAATAAAATAAAATAAAATAAAACTCTTCAGGTATTTTCTTTGTAAAGATGTTTGGAGTCATTTCAATAGCTCTATCTCACTTGTATCGCATAGTGCATTTACTATAACTACTTTTCTCTCAGATAGCCACTGCCAAAATCACTCCTGCTTAGCTTCCATCAGCAATGGATTGGGTTACCTAGGAGACCTGCTTATATTCAAATAATCTAAAATAGAATAAAAATATTGTTAAAATTTTGCTAAATATTCCAATGGTCAGATATTTTATATTTGACATAAGTTGGATTATATTTTCCATTAAGAAATACAAGAAAGACATAGGACGCCATTGTGCAGAAGCATTTTTTTTTTATTTTTTTATTTTTTATTATACTTTAAGTTCTAGGGTACATGTGCATAACGTGCAGGTTACATATGTATACATGTGCCATGTTGGTGTGCTGCACCCATCAACTCGTCAGCACCCATCAATTCATCATTTATATCAGGTATAACTCCCCAATGCAATCCCTCCCCCCTCCCCCCTCCCCATGATAGGCCCCAGTGTGTGATGTTCCCCTTCCCGAGTCCAAGTGAGCTCATTGTTCAGTTCCCACCTATGAGTGAGAACATGCGGTGTTTGCTTTTCTCTTCTTGTGATAATTTGCTAAGAATGATGGTTTCCAGCTGCATCCATGTCTCTACAAAGGACGCAAACTCATCCTTTTTTATGGCTGCATAGTATTCCATGGTGTATATATGCCACATTTTCTTAATCCAGTCTGTCACTGATGGACATTTGGGTTGATTCCAAGTGTTTGCTATTGTGAATAGTGCCGCAATAAACATACGTGTGCATGTGTCCTTGTAGTAGCATAATTTATAATCCTTTGGGTATATACCCAGTAGTGGGATTGCTGGGTCATATGGTACATCTAGTTCTAGATCCTTGAGGAATCGCCATACTGTTTTCCATAAAGGTTGAACTAGTTTACAACCCCACCAACAGTGTAAAAGTGTTCCTATTTCTCCACATCCTCTCCAACACCTATTGTTTCCTGATTTTTTAATGATTGCCATTCTAACTGGTGTGAGATGGTATCTCATTGTGGTTTTGATTTGCATTTCTCTGATGGCCAGTGATGATGAGCATTTTTTCATGTGTCTGTTGGCTGTATGAATGTCTTCTTTTGAGAAATGTCTGTTCATATCCTTTGCCCACTTTTGGATGGGGTTGTTTGTTTTTTTCTTGTATATTTGTTTGAGTTCTTTGTAGATTCTGGAAATTAGCCCTTTGTCAGATGAGTAGATTGCAAAAATTTTCTCCCATTCTGTAGGTTGCCTGTTCACTCTGATGGTAGTTTCTTTTGCTGTGCAGAAGCTCTTTAGTTTAATGAGATCCCATTTGTCAATTTTGGCTTTTGCTGCCGTTGCTTTTGGTGTTTTAGACATGAAGTCCTTGCCCATGCCTATGTCCTGAATGGTACTACCTAGATTTTCTTCTAGGGTTTTTATGGTATTAGGTCTAACATTTAAGTCTCTAATCCATCTTGAATTAATCTTCGTATAAGGAGTAAGGAAAGGATCCAGTTTCAGCTTTCTACTTATGGCTAGCCAATTTTCCCAGCACCATTTATTAAATAGGGAATCCTTTCCCCATTTCTTGTTTTTCTCAGGTTTGTCAAATATCAGATGGTTGTAGATGTGTGGCATTATTTCTGAAGGCTCCGTTCTGTTCCATTGGTCTATATCTCTGTTTTGGTACCAGTACCATGCTGTTTTGGTTACTGTAGCCTTGTAGTATAGTTTGAAGTCAGGTAGCGTGACGCCTCCGGCTTTGTCCTTTTGACTTAGGATTGTCTTGGCAATGCGGGCTCTTTTTTGGTGCCATATGAACTTTAAAGCAGTTTTTTCCAATTCGGTGAAGAAACTCATTGGTAGCTTGATGGGGATGGCATTGAATCTATAAATTACCTTGGGCAGTATGGCCATTTTCACAATATTGATTCTGCCTATCCATGAGCATGGTATGTT
>NW_022312717.1:0-10320 GCF_002776525.5 Piliocolobus tephrosceles | reverse complement strand
GGTGCGGTGGCTCACGCCTGTAATCCCAGCACTTTGGGAGGCTGAGGCAGGCAGATCATGAGGTCAGAAGATCGAGACCATCCTGGCTAACACGGTGAAACCCCGTCTCTACTAAAAATACAAAAAATTAGCAGGGCGTGGTGGCGGGCGCCTGTAGTCCCAGCTACTAGGGAGGTTGAGATAGGAGAATCATTTGAACCGGGAGGCGGAGCTTGCAGTGAGCCAAGATCGCACCACTGCACTCCAGCCTGGGCCACAGAGTGAGACTCCGTCTCAAAAAAAAAAAAAAATGTGTTTGTAAAAAATTGCATGATTTGTGAACTGTGAAAAAGTTTAACACCTGAGCTGGCAGAATGGGAAAGGGAGGAAAAGCAACAGACCTGCTTACAGATGGTTTAAATAACCCATTTGCATTTAAATCGTTCCTACAATCTTAGCCTCTGCCTGGTTGTGGTGGGGCCATGTTTCCCAGGAGACATAGTGTAGTTTCCATTGAACTGCTTGCCGCAATGACTACCTGGACACTTTGGACACCTCATGCCATAAACCTGTGAGTGGAGGAGTTGTCAGACCAGCAGGGTAATCCCCCTGTTTACAATGAGGGGCCAGGGTTGCTGTTATACACCCCAGAGTCAGGAGTGTGTCTGGAGCTCAGGGGGCTTACCAGGACATCTTTTGTCACTTCCACACCTAGTGATAACAGAAAACAAACAATTGCAACAACCACAGCCTGACAAGGGAAGGTAATTAAAGGCTAAGACCCTTCTGAAATAAAAGTCTGGATTGCCCAGGCCGGGAAAGGATTTAGGCCAACCAAAATACTAGCCAAGGGTGAGGGCAATGCGGAATGAGTAATGGAGGAAGGAGATGATGATTATCACTTACAGCCTTGTGACCAGTTGCAGCTGCAGAGAGCTTAGTTTGTTTCACCAGCTAGCTCACCTTAAGTCTTTGTAGAGATTGTTGCTGGCTACTATATCAAAAGGGATTTTTATGAATGTTTGGACTCCTTCCGTCCCTCTTGGAAGGAATGAGGGCATTTGGTTCCTACAGTCATGGAGAACTATGGGACTGGATATAACGGGAGGGAGTGAGCAGTGCAAGGAAGGGATTACATCCAACATCTCTTACATTTCACCTGAGATCTTTGCAGTCTTACCTATCTCCAAGGCCCTTAGTCACTTGTTGCACCCCCAGCCACTTCTGTGCTGACCAGTTCTACTTGGATGGATTCTGTTTGGCTACCCCCATGGTGACCAGCTTGCACAGACCCAATGCAACAGCATGTCACTTGCACGTGTACTACACGCTTTGGACTCCCGCCCTGGAGCTTTTCTATTGCTACTGGAGCAGGAGACACCATGGACCAGCGTAGTGCTTACCCATGTGTGACCCCGAAGTGCAGTGGAAGTAAAGTCCCGCGGAGCAAATTTTTTGCCAATAAGAGATGGGAGTGTGAACCCTGAAAAAGCCGGTCCTTCAAGATGGATCCTGAGTGGCTAAGTTGGCCTGAATTCAAAATACAGCCAAGCGGACATTCGCTGTCTCTAGGTCACCCACGTATCCTGCATTCCCAGAAACCCACATGCTCATGTAATGTTGGGACTTTCATACCTGTCTGTTCTTGTTCATCCTGCCTGAAATAACTGCTGCTGGAAAATCCCATTTCACTTCCTGAACTGCTATTGTTTGAATATGGTTTGTTTGGCTCCACCAAGTCTCATGCTGAAGTTTGATCCCCTATGTTGGAGGTGGGGCCATGTGGGAGGTGCTTGGGTGATGGGGTGGATCCCTCATTAATAGTTTGATGCTGTTCTTGTGGGAGGGAGGGAGGTCTCACTCTTAGCTCTCAAGATAACTGATTGTTGAAAAGAGCATGGCACCTCCTCCCCTCTCTTGCCTCTTCTCTCTCCATGTTATCTGCACAAGCCTGTTCCTCTTCACCTTTTGTCATGAGTGGAAAACTTCCTGAGGCCCTCATCAGAGACAGATGCTGGTGCCATGCTTCTTGTACAGCTGCAGAACTGTGAGCCTAATAACCCTCTGTTCTTCATAAATTATTCAGTCTTAGGCATTCCTTTAGAGCAACACAAACAGGCAAAGACATGGACCTAGTCAATAGACTATGACCTGTATCGACGAATCAGAACTCAACAAACATCAGTCAATCAGAACTAGACAAGACTGTATCCCTCATTTGCATAAGTAGACCATAGTGAGAACCTGGGTGGAGCTTTCTTTGTAAAAGACAACCCCTCTCTTTTTTCTCTTGGAAGGTACCTTTGTTGTCACTGAAGGATGCATCTCTCTGGTTTGCAAACTGTTCATTAGAATGAAGTCTCTCTTTTTTTAAAAAGACAATCCTTGGCCGGGTGTGGTGGCTCACGCCTGTAAACCCAGCACTTTGGCAGGCTGAGGTGGCTGGATCACCTGAGGTCAGGAGTTTGAGACCAGTCTGGCCAACATAATGAAACTCCATCTCTAATAAAAACACAAAAATTAGCTGGGTGTGGTGGTGGGCGCCTGTAATCCCAGCTACCTGGGAGGTTGAGGCAGGAGAATCGCTTGAACACAGGAGGTGGAGGTTGCAGTGAGTTGAGATCACATCACTGCACTCCAGCCTGGGCAACAGAGAGAGACACTGTTTCAAAAAAAAAAAAAAAGACAATCTTTGTGAGTGGAATTTATACATTTATTTATTTATTTATTTATTTATTTTAGATAGGCTCTCAGCCGGGCGCGGTGGCTCACACCTATAATCCCAGCACTTTGGGAGGCTGAGGAGGGTGGATTCCTTGAGGCTAGGAGTTCAAGACCAGCCTGGGCAACATGGTAAAACCCCCTCTCTACAAAAAATACAAAAATTAGCTGGGCGCAGTGGCACATGCCTATAGTCCTGAGGCAGGAAAATAGGGTCTGGAGGCAGGGAACATAAGGCCGATTCATACTTCAGCTATAACAGGAAATATCCTCTCCATAAAACGTATGCTGTAAATAACTTTGTAACTTTACTTCATTCTCTCCATTTATGTAGGGTGTACCCGAAGTAACCAGTGGAATCCTCTAGGGGTATTTAAACTCCCAAAAATTCTGTAATGGCGCCCTTGAGCCTCTATGCTTGGGCCTGCTCCCACACTGTGGAGTGTACTTTCATTTGCAATAAATCCCTTCACTCTTTCCTTCTTGGTGTATTTTGTTCAATTCTTTGTTCAAGATGCCAAAAACCTGGAAATCCTCCACCATTAACAGTCTCAGCTACTCAGGAGGCCAAGGCAGGAGGATTCGCTTGAGCCCCAGAGGTCAAGGCTGCAGTGAGTCGTGATTGTGCCACTGCACTCCAGTGTGGGTGACAGGAATAAAACCCTGCCTCAAAAAAAAAAAAAAAAAAAGAAAAGAGAGAGAGAAAAAAGAGAGAGAGAGAGAGGGTCTCATTCTGTCTCCTAGGCTGGGGTGCATGGCGTGATCATGGCTTACTGCAGCCCTGACCTCAGGGGCTCAAGCAATCCTCCCACTTAAGCCTCCCAAATAGTTGGGACCACAGGTGTGTGCCACCACGCCCTCCTAATTTTTTTATCTGTATTTTATATAGAGGTGGGGTCTCCCTAAGTTGCCCATGTTGATCTTAAATTCGTGGGCTCAAGTAATCCTCTGACCTCAGCCTCCCAAGTAACTGGGATCATAGGCAAATACCACCATGCCTGACTCATTTATTTGAGTTGATTTGGTTTTTTTTTTTTTCCAAATGTTTATTTTATGTACAAAGAACTCTCATGGTTTTTCATTGAGTAGATGCCTTGGATAATCCTTTGAAGGAAGATCATTTAGTCCAACTTAATGAAACCGATATCCTTCGCGTACTGACGGAAACACTGGCGGCACATATTGAGGCCATATTTCTGGATCAGACCGTGCCGGTTGGAACACATGCGACAAGGGCAAGAACCCTGGCCGAATTTTCACGGGTGGCTCCAGTACAGCTGCTGGTGACCCATCTTGCTCTCAGAAGTGCAACGAGGTAAAAGCTGAGTTGATTTGTTGACAGGAGCCACCGGATAAAATCTTGTCATCTCTCGCTGCGTGGTGTGCTGTCCCATGATGCAGTCATTCATATGGTCTCTCTGGGAATAGACTGTGGGATCGACCAATGCACTTAGTACCAAGCAGTAGGCAGCCCCTCAAATTAGCCCTCTCATTTTCCCGGCCTCACTTTCCTGTTCCCTCAGGCCTGATTCCCTGGAATTGCACTTCCCAGTAAAGTATAAGCAGGTAAGCTTTGAGTTAGGCTATATTTTCCATGATATTGTATATCAAATTAGAGAAAATAAGAAATTCTTTTTTTTGCGGGGGGAGGGATGGAGTTTCATTCTGTTGCCCAGGCTAGAGTGCAGTGGCGTGATCTCAGCTCACAGCAACCTTTGCCTCCTGGGTTCAAGATATTCTCCTGCCTCAGCCTCCCAAGTAGCTGGAATTACAGGTACGCACCACCACCATGCCTGGCTAATTTTTGTATTTTTAGTAGAGACAGGGTTTCACCATGTTGGCCAGGCTGGTTTCATACTCCTGACCTCAGGTTATCCGCCCGCCTCAGCCTCTCTAAGTGCCAAGGTGTTGGGATTACAGGCGTGAGCCACCAAGCCCAGCCAAAAATAACAAATTCAAGTGAATTTAGAACACAGTAATGTGGCCGGGCATGGTGGCTCACGGCTGTAATCCCAGTCCTTTGGGAGGCCAAGGCAGGCAAATCACCTGAGGTCAGGAGTTTGAGACCAGCCTGGCCAACATGGTGAAACCCCATCTCTACTAAAATACCAAAATTAGCTGGGCATGGTGGCACATGCCTGTAATCCCAGCTACTCAGGAGGCTGAGGCAGGAGAATCGCTTGAACCCAGGAAGCGAAAGTTGCAGTGAGCCAAGATTGCACCATTGCACTCCAGCCTGGGCAGCCTGGGCAGCCTGGGCAACAGAGCGAGACCCGATCTCAAAAAATAAAAAACAAAAACAAAAAACCATACAGTAATGTTGATGTATTCCTTTTTTTGTTTTTTTTTTTTTTTTTTTTTGAGATAGAGTCTCGTGCTATAACCCAGGCTGGAGTGCAATGGTGCGATCTCAGCTCACTGCAACCTCCGCTTCCCGGGTTCAAGTGATTCTCCCACCTCAGTTTCCCAACTAGCTGGGATTACAGGCACCTGTAATCATGCCCAGCTAACTTTAGTATTTTTGTAAGGACGGGGTTTCACCATGTTGGCCAGGCTGGTCTTGAACTCTTGACCTCAGGTGATCTGCCTGCCTCGGCCTCTCAAAGTGCTGGGGTTACAGGCATGAGGCACCACGTCCGGCCTATATATTCCTTATAGGTTATATCCTGAGAACAAAAAGAAAAGCAAAGAAATCTGAAATGGTTTTAAATAATCCTAGTGTCAGTAATAATACTGATATTGCTACTTTATTTATTTTTGTTTTGCTTTGTTTTTTGTTTCTTTTTTGAGACAAGGTCTTGCTTTATTGCCTAGGCTGGAGTACAATGGTGTGATCTTGGCTCACTGCAACCTCCACCTCCCGGGTTCAAGTGATTCTCCCACCTCAGCCTCCCAGGTAGCTAGGACTACAGGCGCACGCCAGAATGCCTGGCTAGTTTTTAGTAGAGACAGCATTTCACCATGTTGGCCAGGCTAGTCTCAAACTCCTGACCTCAAGTGATCTGCCTGCCTCAGCCTCTCAGAGTGCTGGGATTTATAGGCATGAGCCTCTGCACTCAGCCTGATATTGCTACACACACACACACACACACACACACGTACTTATATATGTACTCCCAGTGGGTCCTGAAACCACGAATAGTACCAAATCTGAATGCTGCCAGTTGAAGCTTGTTTCTGTTCATCTCTCCCACCCACAAATGTAATGCCTTTTCCATCTGAACTAAGCACTTATCACATACTGCGTTGTAACTTTTGCAGTTTGGGGTGTGACAGCAAAACTGGCACAAATTTCTTTTTCTTTCTTTACAATTTCATGGATAGATCTGTTTCTATTACAGATCTTAGCAACCTCAGCAGACATTTTTTTCTTTCCTTATTAAATCAAGAACGTTCACCTTTACACTTAAAGAAAGGAATTTATGGCTTCTCTTTGGCGTATCTCAGCTGCCAGCATCACTAGTCTTGGGCTTTGGGACCAATATTAAGTAAAATAAGGGGAACCTGAGCAAAAGCACTGCAGAACCGTAACAATTGATCTGATAACTGCAAAGTGACTGATGGGTGGGGAGTATATACATCATGGAGACGCTGGACAAAGGGGCGATTCACATCCCAGGCAGGATGCCATGGGAGGATGCAAGATTTCATCACGCCTCTCAATTCAAAACTTATGAATTGTTTATTTCTGGAATTTTCCTTGTAATATTTTCAGACTGTGGTTGACCACAAGTAACTGTAATCATGGAAAGTGAAACCAAGCATTATAAGGGACTATTGTGTATATATGGAGACAGCAAAAAAGAGTGAATATGTTATGCATTAGAACCAAGATTTTCAGTGAAAGGAAAAAATATATAGATCTAAAGAGATTAAGTAAAAACATTATTTTAAATTTAATTAAGAAATATCAGTAACAGTACAATGCGTTTTCTTTTTCAAAAAAAATGTATTTCCTACTTTTTTTTTTTTTTTAAAGACAGGGTCTCGCTCTGTTGCCCAGGCTGGAAAGCAGTGGTGCCATCTCGGCTTCATGCAAGCTCCGCCTCCTGGGTTCACCCGCCATTCTCCTATATCAGCCTCCCGAGTAGCTGGCACTACAGGTGCCCACCACCATGCCTGGCTAATTTTTGTATTTTTAGTAGAGACGGGGTTTCACCGTGTTAGCTAGGATGGTCTCGATCTCCTGACCTCGTGATCCGCCCGCCTTGGCCTCCCAAAGTGCTGGGATTACAGGTATGAGCCACCGCACCCGGCCGTATTTCTTAGTTTTCTTGACTAAAGAGGTTTATAAGAAATAATTAGACTGAATGCAGTGGCTAAGCACACGTTAGCTCCAGTAGCTTTTTTGTAGAATCTACTTTTTTTACATAGACAGTTATGTAGTATGCATATAAAGATAGTTTTATGGTGACTGTGCCTGTAATCCCAGCATTTTGGGAGACTGAGGTGGGAGGATTGCTTGAGGCCAGGAGTTCAAGACCAGCCTGGGCAAAGTAGAGAGACACCCCCAACCTGCCACCACCCTGCTGCTTCTACAAAAAAAAAAAGAAAAAAAAGAGGATTGTTTAACCTTCCATTCAAATCTGGATTCCTTTTGTTTCTTTTTTCTTTTTCCCTCCCTTCCTTCCCTTCATTGTTCTCCTTATTGCACTGGCGGGAACCTCCAGTGTAATGTTGAACAAAAGTGGTAAAAGCAGACATCCTTGCCTTATTCTTGCTCTTCGAGGGAAACTGTTCAGTCTTTCACCAATAAGTTTAATGTTAGCCGAATATTTTTTGTAGCTGTAAGATTGAGGAAGTTCCCTTCGATTTGTAGTTTGCTGAGCATTTTTATTAGGAATCTATGTTGTCAAATGCTTTTTCTGTTATTGAGATGATCATATGACTTCTCCCTTTTGTTTTTTTTGATATGAATAATTATACTGATTGATTCTTTTAAAATTGTGGTAACAAATATCTAACATAAAATTTATCATTTTAATCATTTTATAGTGTACAATCCAGTGGCGTTTAGTAAAATGCTGTACAACCATCACTACTACATAGTTCCAAAATATTTTCATTAACCCAAAAGGAAACCCTGTGTGCATTAGCAGTCACTTCCCATTTCTCCCTCTCCCAGCTCCTAGCAATCACAAATCCATATTCTTTCTCTATGAATTGGTCTGTTCTGGATATTTGATACAAAAGGAATAATACAATATATGTGGCTTTTGTGTATAGCTTCTTTCATGCAGGATAATGTTTTCAAGGTTTAACTACGTTGTAGTGTGTATCAGTATCAGATTTTGTTTCTTGAGATGGAGTCTCACTCTGTTGCCCCGGCTGGAGTGCAGTGGTGCCATCTCAGCTCGTTGCAACCTCTGCCTCCCAAGTTCAAGCGATTCTCCTGCCTCAGCCTCCCCAGTAGCCGGGATTACAGGCACACACCACTGCACCTTGCTAATTTTTGTATTTTTAGTAGAGACAGAGTTTCACTCTGTTGGCCAGGATGGTCTTGAACTCCTAACCACAGGTGATCTGCCCGCCTCGGCTTTCCAAAGTGCTGGGATTATAGGCGTGAGCCACCACTCCAGGCCTGTTTTTTTTTTGTTTGTTTTTTGTTTTCTTTTTTTGAGGCAGGGGTTTGATCTATGGCCCAGGCTGGAGTGCAGAGTGCGATTTTGGCTCACTACAGCCCGAGATTGCTCAAGCCATCCTCCTGCCTCAGCCTCCCAAGTAGCTGGGACTACAGGTGTGCACCACCATGCCTGGCTAATTTTGGTATTTATTGTAGAGATGGCGTTTTACCATGTTGCTCAGGCTGGTCTTGAACTCCTGAGCTCAAGCGATCCTCTCACCTAAACCTCCCAAAGTGCTGGGATTACAGGCATGAGTCACTGCGCCTCACCTTTCAGTTCTTTGTTTGGCCAAATAGTATTCCATTGTATGAATGTACTACTTTTTTTTTTTTTTTGACAGAGCCTCACTCTGTCACCCAGGCTGTAGTGCAGTGTTGGGATCTCAGCTCACTGCAGCCTCTGCCTCCCAGGTTCAAGCGATTCTTGTGCCTCAGCCTCTGGAGTAGCTGGGGTTACAGGCACGCGCCACTGCACCTGGCTGATTTTTGTTAGAGACGGGTTTTTGCCATGTTGGCCAGGCTGGTCTCGAACTCCTGACCTCAGGTGATCCACACGCCTTGGCCTCCCAAAATGCTAGGATTACAGGTGTGAACCACTGAGCCCAAATATACTACATTTTTAATCCATTTGTCAGCTGATGGGTATCTGCCTTTTGGCTATTGTAAATAGCACTGCAGTAAACATTTCTTTTCTTTTTTTTTTTTTTTTTTTTTGAGACGGAGTCTCGCTCTGTCGCCCAGGCTGGAGTGCAGTGGCCGGATCTCAGCTCCGCCTCCTGGGTTTATGCCATTCTCCTGCCTCAGCCTCCCCAGTAGCTGGGACTACAGGCGCCCGCCACCTCGCCCGGCTAGTTTTTTGTATTTTTTTTTTAGTAGAGACAGGGTTTCACCATGTTAGCCAGGATGGTCTCGATCTCCTGACCTTGTGATCCGCCCGTCTCGGTCTCCCAAAGTGCTGGGATTACAGGCTTGAGCCACCGCGCCCGGCCAGTAAACATTTGTGTATAGTTTTTGGGTTGAATACTTGTTTTGATTTTTGTGAATATACACCTAGGAGTGGAATTGCTAGATCATATAGTAATTCTATTTTTAACTTTTTTTTGGGGGGGGGTGATGGAGTCTAGCTCTGTCCCCCTGGCTGGAGTGCAGTGGCGCGATCTCAGCTCACTGCAAGCTCTGCCTCCCGTGTTTACGCCATTCTCCTGCCTCAGCCTCCTGAGTAGCTGGGACTACAGGCGCCCGCCACCGCGGCCGGCTAATTTTTTGTATTTTTAGTAGAGACGGGGTTTCACCGTGGTCTCGATCTCCTGACCTTGTGATCCGCCCGCCTCGGCCTCCTAAAGTGCTGGGATTACAGGCATGAGCCACCGCGCCCGGCCTATTTTTAACTTTTTGAGACAACACCGAAGTGTGTTTTACAATGGTTGCACCATTTTACATTCTACCAGCAGTGTGCAAAGGTTCCAATTTTCCCTCATACTTGCCAGCCCTTATTTTCTCTTTAAAAAAATTATAGCCAGCCTCATGGGTGTGAAGTGGTGTTTCACTGTGATTTTTTTTTTTTTTTGAGACAGAGTCTAGCTCTGTAGCCCAGGCTGGAGTGCAGTGGCGCCATCTCAGCTCACTGCAAGCTCCGCCTCCCGGGTTCACGCCATTCTCCTGCCTCAGCCTCCTGAGTAGCTGGGACTACAGGCGCCCGCCACCGTGCCCGGCTAATTTTTTGTATTTTTAGTAGAGACAGGATTTCACCGTGGTCTCAATCTCCTGACCTCGTGATCCGCCCACCTCGGCCTCCCAAAGTGCTGGGATTACAAGCATGAGCCACCGCGCCCGGCCTTCACCGTGATTTTGATTTGCATTTACCTAATGACCAGTAATGTGAAGCCTCTTTTCATGTGACTTCTAGCCATGTGCATATCTTCGGAGAAATATCTATTCAAGCTCTCTGCTCCTTTTTTTTTTTTTTTTTGAGACAGGGTCTTGCTCTGTCGCCCAGG
>NW_022312716.1:0-7421 GCF_002776525.5 Piliocolobus tephrosceles | reverse complement strand
AACATACGTGTGCATGTGTCTTTATAGCAGCATGATTTATAATCCTTTGGGTATATACCCAGTAATGGGATGGCTGGGTCATATGGTACTTCTAGTTCTAGATCCTTGAGGAATCGCCATACTGTTTTCCACAATGGTTGAACCAGTTTACAATCCCACCAACAGTGTAAAAGTGTTCCTATTTCTCCATATCCTCTCCAGCACCTGTTGTTTCCTGACTTTTGAATGATTGCCATTCGAACTGGTGTGAGATGGTATCTCATTGTGGCTTTGATTTGCATTTCTCTGATGGCCAGTGATGACGAGCCTTTTTTCATGTGCCTGTTGGCTGTATGCATGTCTTCTTTTGAGAAATGTCTATTCATATCCTTTGCCCACTTTTTGATGGGGTTGTTTGTTTTTTTCTTGTAAATTTGTTTGAGTTCTTTATAGGTTCTGGATATTAGCCCTTTAACAGATGAGTAGATTGCAAAAATTTTCTCCCATTCTGTAGGTTGCCTGTTCACTCTGATGGTAGTTTCTTTTGCTGTGCAGAAGCTGTTTAGTTTAATTAGATCCCATTTGTCAATTTTGGCTTTTGTTGCCATTGCTATTGGTGTTTTAGACATGAAGCCCATGCCTATGTCCTGAATGGTATTACCTAGGTTTTCTTCTAGCGGTTTTATGGTTTTAGGTCTAACATTTAAGTCTCTAATCCATCTTGAATTAATTTTCATATAAGGAGTAAGGAAAGGAGCCAGTTTCAGCTTTCTACTTATGGCTAGCCAATTTTCCCAGCACCATTTATTAAATAGGGAATCCTTTCCCTATTTCTTGTTTTTGTCAAAGCTCAGATGGTGGTGCATGTGTGGTATTATTTCTGAGGGCTCTGTTCTGTTCCATTGGTCTATATCTCTGTTTTGGTACCAGTACCATGCTGTTTTGGTTACTGTAGTATAGTTTGAACTCAGGTAGCATGAGGCCTCCAGCTTTGTTCTTTTGACTTAGGATTGTCTTGGTAATGTGGGCTCTTTTTTCGTTCCATATGAATTTTAAAGTAGTTTTTTCCAATTCTGTGCAGAAAGTCATTGGTAGCTTAATGGGGATGGCATTGAATCTATAAATTACCTTGGGCAGTATGGCCATTTTCAAGATATTGATTCTTTCTATCCATGAGCATGGAATGTTCTTACATTTGTTTGTGTCTTCTTTTATTTCATTGAGCATTGGTTTGTAGTTCTCCTTGAAGAGGTCCTTCACATCCCTTGTAAGTTGGATTCCTAGGTATTTTATTCTCTTTGAAGCAACTGTGAATGGAAGTTCATTCATGATTTGGCTCTCTGTTTGTCTGTTACTGGTGTATAAGAATGCTTGTGATTTTTGCACATCGATTTTGTATCCTGAGACTTTGCTGAAGTTGCTTATCAGCTTAAGGAGATTTTGGGCTGAGATGATGGGGTTTTCTAAATATACAATCATGTCATCTGCGAACAGGGACAATTTGACTTCTTCTTTTCCTAACTGAATACCCTTGATTTCTTTCTCTTGCCTGATTGCCCTAGCCACAACTTCCAACACTATGTTGAATAGGAGTGGTGAGAGAGGGCATCCCTGTCTTGTGCCAGTTTTCAAAAGGAATGCTTCCAGCTTTTGCCCATTCAGTATGATATTGGTTGTGGGTTTGTCATCAATAGCTCTTATTATTTTGAAATATGTTCCATCAATACCTATTTTATTGAGATGTTTTAGCATGAGGAGGTGTCAGATTTTATCAAAGGTCTTTTCTGCATCTATTGTGATAATCGTGTGGTTTTTGTCATTGTTTCTGTTTATGTGATTGATTACATTTATTGATTTGTGTATGTTGAAGCAGCCTTGCCTCCCTGGGATAAAGCTGACTTGATTGTGGTGGATAAGCTTTTTGATGTGCTGCTGTATTTGGTTTGCAGTATTTTATTGAGGATTTTTGCATCAATGTTCATTAGGGATATTGGCCTGAAATTTTCTTTTTTTGTTGTATCTCTGCCAGGTTTTCATATCAGGATCATGCTGGCCTCATAAAATGAGTTAGTGAGGAGTCCCTGTTTTTCCATTGTCTGGAATAGTTTCTGAAGGGATGATACCAGTTCTCATTTGTACCTCTGGTAGATTCGGCTGTGAATCCATCTGATGCTGGGTTTTTTTTGTTTGTTTGTTTGTTTGGTAGGTTATAAATTACTGCCTCAATATGAGAACTTGTTATTGTTCTATTCAGGGATTTGACTTCTTCCTGGTTTAGTCTTGAGAGGGTGTATATGTCCAGGAATTTATCCGTTTCTTCTAGGTTTTCTAATGTATTTGTGTAGAGTTGTTTGTAGTATTCTCTGATGATAGTATGTATTTCTGTGGAATCAGTGGTTTTATCCCCTTTATCTTTTTTTTTATTGTGTCTATTTGATTATTCTCTCTTTCTTCTTTATTAGTCTGGATAATGTTCTATTTATTTTGTTAATCTTATCAAAAAATCAGCCCCTGGAATGGTTGATTTTTTGAAGGGTTTTTCGTGTGTCTATCTCCTTCAGTTCTGCTCTGATCTTAGCTATTCCTTGTCTTCTGTTAGCTTTTTGATTTATTTGCTCTTGCTTCTCTAATTCTTTTAATTGTGATATTAGGGTGTCAATTTTAGATCTTTCCTGCATTCTCCTGTGGGCATTTCAGCACTATAAATTTCCCTCTAAACACTGCTTTAAATGTGTTGCAGAAATTGTGGTAAGTTGTGTCTTTCTTCTCACGGATTTCAAAAACTTATTTATTTCTGCCTTAATTTTGTTATTTACCCAGTAGTCATTCAGGAACAGGTTGTTCAGTTTCCATGTAGTTGTGTGGTTTTGAGTGAGTTTCTTAATCTTGAGTTCTAATTTGATTGCACTGTGGTCTGAGATTTCCGTTCTTTTGCATTTGCTGAGGAGTGTTTTACTTTCAATTAGGTGCTCAATTTTAGAATAAGTGTGATGTGGTGCTAAGAAGAATGTATATTCTGTTGATTTGGGGTGGATAATTATGTAGATGTCTATTAGATCCCTTTGGTGCAGAACTGAGTTCAAGTCCTGAATAACCTTGCTGATTTTCTCTCATTTTGTCTAATTTTGTCTAATATTGACAGTGGGGTGTTAAATTCTCCCACTCTTACTGTGTGGGAGTCTAAGTCTCTTTGTAGGTCTCTATGAACTTGCTTCATGAATATGGGTGCTCCTGTATTGGGTGCATATATATTTAGGATAGTTAGCTCTTCTTGTGGCATTGATTCCTTTACCACTATGTAATTCCCTTCTTTGTCTTTTTTTAATCTTTGTTGGTTTAAAGTCTGTTTTATCAGAGACTAGGAGTGCAACCTTTCATTTTTTGCTTTCCATTTGCTTGGAAAATTTTCCTCCATCCCTTTATTTTGAGCCTACTTGTGTCTTTGCACATGAGATAGGTCTCCTGCATACAGCACACCGAATGGTCTTGACTCTATCGAGTTTGCCAGTCTGTGTCTTTTAATTGGGGCATTTAGCCCATTTGCATTTAAGATTGATATTGATATGTGTGAATTTGATCCTGTCATTATGACGCTAGCTGCTAATTTTGCCCATTTGTTGATTCAGTTTCTTCATAGTGTTGAGGGTCCTTACAATTTGATGTGTTCTTCAAGTTTATGACCATTTTCAATTACGTATTCTGTACAGATGTCAGAGTGACTTTTACAAAACACAAAATAACTATGTCAGTCTTCAGCTAAAAATTATACAAGAGCTCCATATAGTATTTCAGATAAAGTTTAAATATGATAACTGGGACACAAAACAGTTCATGATCTAGCCCTTGATGTCTGAACAGTACTGATTTAACAACCACTAAGGGAAAATTAGTATGCCAAAATACACTGTGCCAAACCCCACTATTTTTGCCACTTACACTAGGCAGGTCTCATTTTTTTCTGGTCTATTCTCATAACTGCATCATCTTTATCCTGAGGGCTTACCCTGACTTTCAATTGAATTCTAATTATGCCTTTCCATCTTTAGAATTTTTAATATGACCTTCAGCATCTTGCAGTGTTCTCTGGTTTGGCTTACGTTTGCCTCTTTGAGGTTTTTCCATGGCTGGCTACCCCAGTATAACTCATGACCCTTTGTTCTCGCCTCCAGACCACACCCATGACATTCACTTACAAGGGGGCATTTAATGTTTTAAATGCCTATGCTGGAAAAATATCTGTCTTTAACTATAGAAAGTGTGGATTAAGTGTCTGCTACTCAGACTGCCAACCACCTGTTTGTAGTTATCGAGGGCTTACCTCTAAGCCAGGTTCAGTCCTTCACTGCAAATGGGGTATGAGGCCAGTCTTCAAATCAATTCTATGGAAAGAATAAAATATACTAAGTTTTAGCTTTTAACATGAAGTCTTTAACATTTAAATGTTATCGTTTCAGCCTCATCTTTCTACTTGCACCTCAACTTCAATTGCACAGCAGATATTACTTCTTGAATTTTGAATAATTCTTCTCAACTTTTAAAAATAAATCTTTGTTAATCTCACTCTCTTGAAAACATTTTTTTCCTTCTCTCTCCAGGGCAATCTACTTGCTAGCTACATCAATAACTTTCTTAAGTAAACACCCACTTAGTTTCTTCTTTTAATAAATATTTATTGAGCAGCTATGTTTTATATCTTTTTGGGAGTGACACTGTGGAGAGCTAATTCATCAAATCCCCACCCAGTGAATTTTATATTTCAAAGTGTGTTAGACTTGGCATACCTCTGAATTAAATACACATGTTCCTACATGGGTTTATGACAATACACTTCAAAGGCAGATTGCAGAGTCTGAAGGCCTCTGTCTTATCTCTTGTTAATCTATTATAAATAAAAATATCTTTCTAATGATATTGTATAAGTGATATGTGTTAGTTTCTCTATATTAATATATATTTTACAGTTGGATTTGGGATTTGGAATAAAGGTAAATATAATTAGACCTTCTATAAAGCCTCTACCAATAATATAATGCTCAGGACTAAAGACACTGTCATTCTAGGTTAGAATTTGCAAGTCCAAATGACAAAGTAAGTGCTATTTATATAAAAACTTGTAAATTGCAAATACAAAAAGACAGTGATAGTGATTAAAAATCAGAGGTTTTACATAAAAAACTGATATTCTAAATTCAATCCATTAGGTTGTATTCTTTCATATATGAGACATGATAATAGAAGAAACAGAAACAAAGCAAAATAAAATATGTACTTTTACTTGTAGTATGCTTTTAGGATAATTTTGAAACTCGACTTTGATAAACCTGATAGTTTTTGCATATCTAAAGTTCTCCTTTAAAATAAATGTACTTGGGCTAAGAATTTTTTAAATCAAGAAGTACATACTCATTGATAGTTTTTATGTAACCTTAAGATACCAATAAAATGACATGAATAAATTTGTAAAATGTGCCCAAATATAAAAGATAGAAGTCACATGTCCATTTAAAAAAATGGAAGTATTAAAAGACTGAGAGCTTATCTGTTCTGAGTCATTCAGGAGGTACAGCCTATCCATATCAGTTTAGATGGATAATATGCAGGGAAAGAGGTGGCCTGATATTTGACTCCCTTATGAAAGCATGGTCAGCACATTAATATATAATCCTCAGGCACATAGAGTATTAAAGGTAGGCAATATACAAGGAGGATTGACTCAGACAGGCTTAGTGGAAAACCCATTATATACCACTTAAAAATTTGTGCACATTTAGCAAATTGGTTGAATTTCAATCCATTTATTCATGCAGCAAACAGTAACACTTACATTGTCAGAATCTGTCCAATTGGAGCTCATACTCTGGCAGGAAGAAAAAAAAGATTTGAATAATTTAGTGCAGTTGTGATGAGCATTATGACAGGGTAGAGCATAATATTCTTGTGGAAGAAAAAAAGGAACCAGCAGAGTCAGTGTTCTCATTTCTAAAATGCATTTAATAGATGTAGTATACCTAATTCATAAGGCTAGATGACGATTTTTAAAATGACTGTATATAATGCAGAATATTTTAACATCTTTCACTTGGTAGCTAATTACAATCTTTTCTAAATGTAAAACATATAAATTAATCGAAATGTGAGAATGAGATTTAGACCGCCGAAATAAAATCATCAGTTAATAACTATTATGACCCAGAGGTACATATTTCTGCTCTTCGGTGGAGACTCGGGGTGCCCTCACCATTAGTTCCTTTAGCCTTAACAGCAGAGGTTTTTTCTTAGGGTCATTAAGACTGGGCACGTATCATAGTTAATATTCATTGATCAATTAGGTAAGTAAAACATAGAAAAAAAGCTGAACTCGAGAAAAATTTGAGAAGACCGAGCACATAAACAGGACTATAATTCACAATAACTTAGGTTTTGCTAGAAAAGAACTCAAAATCTCAGTGACTTAATCAAGATTCAGTTGGGCTACATATTTATGAAGAGTTGAGACACTGCAGAGTGCAAAGTAATCAGATTCCAACCCAATGGAGTTTGTATTCCAATAACATGTCAGACTTCTCATACTTCTAAATCAAATATGTATGTTCTTAGATAGGCTTATGAAGATACACTCCAATGGCAGATTGAAGAGCTTCAATTCCTTTGTGTTACCCTTATTAAGCTACCTGTAAGTGAAAATAACATTCTATTGTAGTATAAGTGATATAAGATATACATCTCTGTATTAATATATATGTTAATTTGCTCTATATATTCTTTAATTGGGGACACAAGCTGAAAGGATAAGAAATTTCAGTTCTTAAAGTTTGTGTGCCCAAAGGTGGCACACATGATTTTCCTTCATATTTCATTAGCTAAAACAATCCATATGGTCAAGGCTTTGTCCTTTCAGGTAAAACATAAAATTAACTCCAAAGCTAGGAAGAAAATAAGTATGAACAATATTTGTCTAACATAAAATTATAAAATTTTCAGTGTGTAAACTAACCAAATCTACCTCATTTCATGGGGTATAAAATGTACTTTAGTATTATTTCTTTATAATTTATTAAGTATTTATGATTTTAAAAGTATTTAGAAAAAATGAAATAAAACAGAAATCTCATGTTGAAACAGAAATCTCATGTTGAGCCACAGAAACAGAGTCCACATGTTCCATATGGCATATGGTACTTGCATTGAGGATATCAATGATTGACATTAGGCATGATGCATGCACATGACCTTGGGAAAATATTGTATTTATAGAAGGTATAAGATCTTTTTCCTCTGACTTTCTTTTATAATCTTTTCAAATCAATAAGGCTGAATTATAATCATATTTTATAAATAAGCTTAAATTTGAGCTCCAGTTATATAATAAATTCATTTGAGATAACCCATTATGAAGGTATGGTACAAATATATTTAAATAAAATTAAAATGCTACTAATAAT
>NW_022312715.1:7542-8989 GCF_002776525.5 Piliocolobus tephrosceles | reverse complement strand
AGGTGGATCACTTGAGCCCAGGAGTTTGAGGCCAGCCTGGGCAACATGGCGAGAGCCAGTCTCTACATAAAATACAAACAATTAGTTGGATGTGGCGGTGCACACCTACACTGTGGGAGATTGAGGTGTGAGGATTGCCTGAGCCCAGGAGTTGGAGGCTGCAGTGAGCTGTGACTGCACCGGTTCACTCCAGCCTGGGCAACACAGTGAGACCCTGTCTAAAAAAAAAAAAAAAAAAGTAAAAAAAACTATATTCTATATTCTGCCCAGTGTGTTGATAACAATCAGTTGTGTTGATTTTTAATATTTTACACTGTTTTCCATACTAAGTCTTTGAAACCCAGTGTGTAAAGAATCTTCAAGTACATCTCCATGTGGACGGGACACACGTGGCCAGCGGCTCCTCTGAGGGACAGTGTGGTCACGGCGATCGGTGGCGTGTGCTGCCTGTATGTAGAAGGTCCCCGTGTGTTTCTGCGAAGGCCCCGAGGAATGTGCAGGGGAGCCATGCAGAGGACCCTGGAATGCAGCACGCTGCCACCGCGCCCCTGCCCCCGCCCCAACCCCTCTGCTGCCTGAGCTCTTTCTCAGATGTCCACTTAGCTAACCTCCCTCACCTTCTTCCCTTTCCTTCTTTCCCCAGACGTCACTCTCAGGCAGGTCTGCAGGCTCTCCGATTGTCAATGGCAGCCCATCTCCATCCTCCACCCTCATAGCACCCCCACCCCACTTGTTATTTTTCTCCTCCGTGCTTACGGCCATCCACCCCTGGGCATCATGCATTTGTTCACTGTGTTTCTTGCTTTTGGGTCTCTCTTGATCGGAACAAGCTCCGCCAGGACCGGAGGCTTTCCATTTTGTCACCGATGCATCCACATAGCGCCTGGTAGAGATGGCACTTGGGGCACCTGAGGTGGACAGTGGGCCGGTGGTTGAGCCCTACAGATTTATCTCAAGCCCTCCCCTGACCCTACCGGAAGACACGGTGGTCTGCACAGTCCAGATAGTCAGAGAGGCCCCCCGGCTCGATGACTTTGAACCGGCGGGGGTGGGGAGGGGGGAGCAGCACCGTTGACAGAATCCCCCCTTGGCATCCCACCTCCCCATGCCTACATAATCCCTACATTATCAAAGGAGAGACCCCTAGAAGGAGATTTGGCCCCAGGAGTGAGATCAGTGCAGTGTAAGCTCATTTTCTGACAAACCAATGGGAGGAGTCGGCAAACTGACTTTATTTCTCAAAAAGAAGAATGTATGCATCGAAATTAACAAGTGAGTGATCAGCAGTGTGGGAAGATTCAGGAAAAGCAGTTCAGTGCTGAGAGAGGGCGAGGCAGGGAGCTTTATTACTGCAGACAACGGAGGAGGTGAAAGGATGGACCTAGATTATTTCATTAGAGTTCATCTAGTCTTACTTTTTTTTTTTTTTTTGAGACGAAATCTCTCT
>NW_022312715.1:0-7442 GCF_002776525.5 Piliocolobus tephrosceles | reverse complement strand
TTTTTTTTTTTTTGAGACGAAATCTCTCTTTGTTACCCAGGCTGGAGTGCAGTGGCGCAGTCTCGGCTCACTGCAACCTCCGCCTCCTGGGTTCAAGCGATTCTCTTGCCTCAGCCTCCCAAGTAGCTAGGACTACAGGCGCCCGCCACCACGCCCAGCTCAATTTTCTTTGTATTTTTAGTAGAGACGAGTTTCACCCTGTTAGCCAGGATGGTCTCAATCTCGTGACCTTGTGATCTGCCTACCTTGGCCTCCCAAAGCGCTGGGATTATAAGCATGAGCCATTGCGAGCAGCCTATTCCTTACTTTTTTCTTTTTTTAAAAAAAATACAATTTAGATTTTATCAGAGCAGAATCCCAGGAAGCTGAGATTTGTAAACTGGGAAATCCAGCTCCTCCAAGTAGCCAGGAAATCAGGGTGACCTAAGTCATTCTTGCTAGGCCCTGGTGTGGGCCGGGAATGACTCTGACTCAAGGAAGAAGCCATCTTGTGACTCTCTTACCTGCACTGTGGTTTAGTAAGAAGCTGTTAAAAAGTATGTCATATGAAGAAAGTGATTTACTAATTGGTCAGAGTAATGACCACAGATTTCCTATGTAACCACTCCCTCATTATCTCCAACTTAATCTTTGGTTCTCATGACAAGATTATCACTTCCCTGAAAACTGGGGTTTTTGCAAATTATGAGGAGGTGTTTTTCCAAATGGTAAGGTTCTTCTTTGGTGGGAAGATGTCTTCTCCTGGAAATCCTTAGGAAAGTTATTTGATTCTTGGGTTGGGCTCCGAAAACCAAAAGAAAACGAGATGGATTATCCCCAGGATACCTGAGCTGTAAGGACAATCTGTAGCTTGAGGGTGGAGTGAAAGACACTGAAACTGCCCTTTGTCCCAAATAGCTGTGTGCTGGGGCCCTAGGACAGCCCTAAGGAGGTGGTGAAACAGGTGACGTTTACCTGTGAGGCTGAAAGCCCTCATTGCCAGGCTGTGAAAGCCTGCACTGCAGGTGTGCATGTCTTCCTCCCTGTCCTGTGGGTGACAGAGCCCGCCAGTGAATGCTGGTGCATTTCCTTCTTGCTTTTCATCCACCCATGTTCTCCTCCCTCCTAACCCCTCACTGAATATTCCTGGGGCTTCCTCAGGTTTCACCCTGCAGGGCCCAGCAGGAGGCAGCTGATTTGCAGTCCTCACCATTCAGAAGTTCAGAGGGAGGGCTTAGAACCAAACAGGCTCTGCCCCCAGACAATTAAATGAGCATCTGGCCTCAGCAGGCATTATTTTCCTTCAAGTTCCCATTGGTGACTCTAAGGCACAGGTATTGTAATAGAGGAAATCAGGAAGTCTTGAAAGTTAAAATGAAATAAAACTAAGGTTTACCCTGCAGCTTCACCACTTCACTAAGGTCATTACCTTCCAGTAATCAATTATCCCCCGTCAGAGCCTCAGCTTTCTCATCCCTCCAGGGAGGTGTCAGGAGCTCTGCGGGCTTCCTGTGAGAACCATCTGGGAGAGGGCTCTGGCTGTGGGTGTGCAGTCAGCAAGGGACTTCCTACTAGATCCCACCAAGTGCTGCCAGCCCCCGAGCTCAAGGAGGACACGTGAAGAAAAGCCTTTTGCAATGTAGGGCTCCATCCCACCAATGTGCAAGTGAATAGAAGTCCTTTCAGGACCTAGTATTGTGTATTTTTAAAAGTGTGGTGCCCCGTCACCTGGAAATTGCTAAAAATGCACGTTCCCAGGCTCCCTCTCCACCTGTGAAACCCTGGGGGTGGCCCAGCTACCGGGGATGCCTCAGCTGCCAGTGGTGAGCTCCTGCTGTGGGGTGGTGTCACCGTTCTTTCCAGGAGGGTGCAGGTGGACCCAGGGGTGGGGGATGGGTGGAGAGAATCCCACAGGGACTTCAGGGACCGAGTTTAGTGCTGGGGTGCGTTTTTACTCTGCACAGGAGTCTCCTGGGGTCACCTTGTGTATCATGTACAGCTTTTTTTTTTTTTTTTTTTTTTTCAGACAGTGTCTCGCTCTGTCGCCCAGGCTGGAGTGCGGTGGCGCAATCTCCGCTCACTGCAAGCTCCTCCTCCCGGGTTCACACCATTCTCCTGCCTCAGCCTCCTGAGTCGCTGGGACTACAGGCGCCTGCCACCACACCCGGCTAATTTTTTTTTTTATTTTTTATGTTATTATTATTATTTTTTGAGATGGAATCTGGCTCTGTCGTCCAGGCTGGAGTGCAGTGGCACAATCTCGGCTTACTTCACTGCAAGCTCTGCCTCCTGGATTCACACCATTCTCCTGCCTCAGTCTCCCGAGTAGCTGGGACTACAGGTGCCCACCACCATGCCCAATTAATTTTTTGTATTTTTAGTAGAGATGGGTTTCACCGTGTTAGCCAGGATGGTCTCGATCTCCTGACCTAGTGATCCACTTGCCTTGGCCTCCCGAAGTGCTGGGATTACAGGCGTGAGTCACCACACCTGGCCTCATGTCCAGCTTTTAAGAATTTTATTCCTTCTGCCATTTCTTCCCACTTAACATTTTCTAAAATCCCTGAGTTCTTCATCATTCCTTTATGAAAGACCGGTGGGAACGAGGTTTTCAGCGAGCAGGGGAGGAAGGGGTGAGCAGGGGAGGAGCAGGAGCAGGGGTGAGGGGCCACCATCGAGTCTTAGTTGTGTTTCGGCATCATCTGCTTCCCAGTGTTGGCACAGGCTAAGTGTTTGATGGTTAATTCATCCAGTAGAGTGAGCAGAGCATAAGGTCCTGGAACCAGAGCTGTGCCTCTACCCTTAGAGTGGAGGAGTCCAGGCACTGCTGAGCCCCGCCCTGGGAGAGATGGGTGAGGACGTCCCACAGGTGTGAGGCCAAGGGGGCGGGAGGCTTTGTCCTGCCAGGAATAAATGGAATCAGGTGGGAGGCAAGCCAGGCCCTCTTCCTGGGAGGTGCCAGAGCCAAGGAGGAGAGGAGGAGGAAGAGCGTCGGAGCGCTGGTGGGACTGCCACCCAGGTTCAGGGACAGGAGCCTCCAAGTGCTGCCAGGCAGGTGCGAGGTCCCTGGGGCATGGCCGGGAGCTCAGGGGAACTTGGGTTTGCTTCCCGTAACCCTGGGAACCTGGAGGAACGCGGTCATATTTGTGCTTTAGAAGAGAACGTTGAAACTGATATGGAAAACATCTCGGGCGTAGTGTCAAAGTGTAGAAAGAAAGAATCAGTGTGAAGCTCCACACAGCCCGGCAGCAAGGCACCGGCCCCACACCCAACTCTCCGAGGGGCTGGGGCTCATGTGGCCGTTACTTCATTTGTGTTTTTTCTAAACAAGAAGAATATATTCATAACTTATTTGCATAAAAGCAAACAAAAGAGAAAAAACTTGGAATCCTTCTGGCTACAGTGTGGCTCATGTCAGAGGGAGTCAGGGATTCAGGGGCAGTGCTGGGAGCAGCTGTCAGTTGTATAGGCAGGAGCCAGCAAGGGTGTCAGCAGCATTCAGCAGCAGCGACAGAGAAGAAAGTCGTGCTATTCGGCAAGAGAGAGAGGGTACAGTGAGGGGAGGAAATGTTCAGGGTGAGATGACCTGCATTTTGAAATACTGAGTTTGATGTTCTTCAGAGATGGCCACTAGTTAATCAGCAGGTCATTAGAATTCTTTGTGTTATAAACTAGGTTTGAATATAAAGTAAATAAGACTATGTCATGTATATATGCATACACATATGTACATATTAGATACATAGTAAACATGCATTTACCTCTAAAATATGTATCCCCAAGCCTTTTCAGCTAAATAGATATTCTCATTCAGAATTGTGAACTTTCAGAGGCAATGGTGACTCCAGCATCGCTAACCTGGCCCAGCGTAATTGAAGGTTTTTTGAAGCGTGTTCTGAGCCGGTCGCCGTCCAAGTGCACGTAACCTGCCTCTGTGTCCCAGATGCCCCTGCAGGACCAGAGTCCTGTCATTTGTGGTTTATTGACTGGAAGCATCCCTTGCTTCATGGCCCACGAACTGCGGCATCTTTAGTTCTGACAGCTGTTTCTGAAATTTAACTTTGCGGGGGAGGAAGCTTGGTGCTCTCAGCTGTGTTTGGGAGCAAAGGCACTGAAGGCTCAGGTGCTCTTCATCCTTAAGCAGCGGCGCTGCATGGCTGTGGGGGCAGCCCTAGTGCCTTTTCACTCCTCTCCCAATGGGCCTGAGCTCATTAGCCATGACAGCAAGACAGACCCTCCAGGTCCAGAGGTGGTTCCAAGACACCAGTGACTTCAGCTCCCCCAAATCCGTCTGCAGTGGAGAGCGAGATGGAGGCTAACAGACTTACATGATGATACATTGTAAACAGACACATATTGTGATACATTGTAAAGAGACTTATGATACATTGTATAACACTTCTTCTAAAGGGGGGCCTCCCTTTATCTCCATGAGGTATGATTATTTGTAATACACCGGTTTATTTTAACTTTACTGATCATAACATGGCATGACTTATTTTCTGTTGAAGCCCCATTGCCTGTTTTTTTTTTTACATTGGTAGTTGGTGATGCAATAATCCATTTTCATCTCCTTCTCAAATCACACACACACAGAATTTGGCTAGCTGCAAATAAACACCTATTCTGTAGTTTGTTTTGCAGTTGGATGGAGTGGCCTACAAATTCGAATCAGGTCCAGAGATGTTTTGAACTGAAAGTACCCTGGGCTCTTAGATTCAGCCTGGGCACGGGGGCACCTTGCATTACGTTGGCTATTTCTTTTAGTCCTTACCCTAATCCCAGAGGAGTGTGTATACCCATTTCTCATATTAGGAGATGAGGCATTGAGAGGTTACGAAACGTTACGCATGGTCATGGGTAATTAGCGGCAGAGCCAGAATTGCCCCAGGCTCTTCAGTGACTGTTGCTCATGTTTCCACTGCAGGTATGAACGCTGCCGTCCGTGCTGTGGTGCGTATGGGCATCTACGTGGGGGCCAAGGTGTACTTCATCTATGAGGTCAGTGTCTACCCCACGCCCCCTGTCACTCTTCCTTCCACCTGCCCGGAGCCCTGCAGGCACCAGCGCTCACCCACCCCTGCCTCCCTCTGCTGAGCACAGCCCAAGAGGCGGGCAGGGGAACCAGGTCCTGCCAGCCAGGGCCCTTCCTCAGCCCACAGGAGCCCCTGGTGGGGGCCGTTTACATAGGAGGCCATGCCCCCTGGTCTCCAGGGACAGATGCCTGGTCTGCAAGTTTTTTGTTAGGCAGCAAGGGGAGAAAGGAGATGAGAGGGAGCCCAAAAAGCCATTTATTTATTTAGACAGAGTCTTGCTCTGTTGCCCAGGCTGGAGCACAGAGGCATGATCTTGGCTCACTGCAACCTCCTGGGTGCAAGCAGTTTTCTGCCTCAGCCTCATGAGTAGCTGGAATTACAGGTGCCTGCCACCACGCCCAGCTAATTTTTTTGTATTTTTAATAGAGAAGGGGTCTCATCGTGTTGGCCAGGCTGGTCTCAGACTCCTGTCCTCCAGCTGTCCACCCGCCTTGGCCTCCTGAAGTTTTGGTATTACAGGCATGAGCCATTGTGCCTGGACCCAAAAGGCCATTTTGATATCAACTTCCTGGTGTTGATTGATAGGATTAGAGGTCAGCCAGTGATCTCTGCTTGGCTGTACTGGTTGATCGGTTGTATTTGTCTGAGGCTCTGACTGCTGTAGAGGTGATTTATTAATTTCCAATGTAGCCTGAATTTGAACACGCATTTAGGGAAATGGGGAAAAACAGCGACTTTGAGCTTTTCATCATTTGTGTAAAATGGAAACGATGCCTGGTGTCTGATGATGTCTTAAGTAGCAGGAGGGACTCCCTGGCTGCCACTTTTGAAGTCCTGGCAACTTAAGACTAACAAGTATTTGAAGGGAAGGCACAAATATAGTTTGGATCACAGTATTGATTTCAGAAATTATTAGGAAAAATATTTAATGTTTAAATTTATAAAACCTAGCTTTAAAAATGAGAAGATATTTTTGTAAATCACTTAATGCTTCCAAAATGGCTATTAGTGTTTTAGTCTGATTTCCCTCAGTATGATGTATGCAAAAGACCAGAAGGAAATAAACACATATTAGGAAAAGTATAGCAAACACGTTCTGTATACTGTGTTTTTTGTTTACGACTATATCATGGCGTTTCGCTATGTAGATTCCATGACTGTTGCTTTAACTTTTTTTTTTATTTTTTTTAGAGAAATCTCATTCTTGTCCCCCAGGCTTGAGTTCAATGGCTTGGTCTTGGCTCACTGCAACCTCCGCCTCCCAGGTTCAAGCGATTCTCCTGCCTCAGCCTCCTAAGTAGCTGGGATTAAGGTGCCTGCCACCACGCCCAGCTAATTTTTGTATTTTTTAGTAGAGACAGGGTTTCACCATGTTGGCCAGGCTGGTCTCAAACTCCTGACCTCAGGTGATCTGCCCGCCTTGGCCTCCCAAAGTGCTGGGATTACAGGTGCGAGCCACTGCGCCTGGCGACTATTGCTTTAAATGTCAACATACTGTCCCATTGAATTGATGTCTCATCATTTGTGATGGACCCTGTATTCTACCATTCCCTTGGTATCGCATTATTTAGCTTTCTCCCCGTTTTTTAAGCTATCATAACAATGCAAGATCTATGTTAATATTCAGAGTGATTTGATGTTTTGTATTATTTAACACTTTGGTCCTAATATCGGGCACTGACTGAGCTGAAAGGGGCAGTCATCATGATGGCTTGGGGTGCTTCTTGCCTAAGTGATTCCTGAAACCTGTCCAGCCTCGTCCCAGCCCTGCGCAGGAAGTGCGGCACACTAGCTCCCCATGACGATGCTGTGTGCGGCTGGGTGTGGCTGCCTTCTGGGCACCGGCACGATTCCCCGTCTTCTTTCTAAGCCCTGTTTCCCTTTGGTGAAATGGCTGCTGCTGTTATTCTTTGCTCATTTGTGTGTGTATCCATTTGTTTATCATTTGCTGGAAACAGTTTTTTATTTTTTTATTTTTTTTTGTTTGCTTTTATTAAACTGGTTATGTGGTTATTGTTTGTATTTATCTGATTTGGGCAATTTTAATGGTGGGTCTAACCATAGCATTCCCAGGCTGTTGTTTTTATCATTTTATATTTGGACCTTTTTAAGGTCAGATTGCCCTCATGAGTTTCCCTGCCTGGGCCCTGGCCCCAGTGGCACCTGTCCTTTGCTCAGGGATGTGGAATGAGCACGGTGAACTCAGTCTCCAGCACAGTCCTCCATCCCCTCCCTGGCACAGTCCCCCAACCCCTCCCCAGCACAGTCTTCCACCCAGTCTCCAGCACAGTCCTCCACCCGGTCCCCAGCACAGTCCTCCACCCGGTCTCCAGCACAGTCCTCCACCCAGTCCCCAGCACAGTCCTCCACCCTGTCTCCAGCACAGTCCTCCACCCAGTCCCCAGCACAGTCCTCCACCCCCTCCCC
>NW_022312714.1:0-8330 GCF_002776525.5 Piliocolobus tephrosceles | reverse complement strand
CAGGATGGAGGGCTGAGCCCTGTGACAACCTGCTGCTGTCAACTGAAGAGCCCCAAGCTCTCCATGGCCCACAGCAGGCACAGGTCTGGGTTCTGTGTCCACAAAATCATTAAATCATCAATCTCTGGTCTGTGTACACAAAATCATTAAAGTTGGTGAGAAGGAGGAAGTAGGTCCCATTGTCCAATGCAGGGAGACACTGTCTTTGATGAGAGGAATGGCAAATTTACATTGTAAAGGATCACCTGTACAAGGACAGAAGAAATGTATGGCTTTTTTTTCAATGAGCTCAGGTAGGCTCCTTTACGGAGATTCACTTCCTGTTTGTTTCACAACCACAGGGAGAGAGAAGTCACTGGATTGCCTTAGCCCATTAGTCTCGTTTTGGGGGTCTCAGAGGGGAAGAAATGTCCATAATCTCTTCTATTGTGCTCTATGAATCTGGAACCATACCAGAAATTTCTTGGAAAAAATCCTGACCAACTTCTCCCCAGAAATGTTTCTAGAGAAGGGAGTTTACTTACAATGTGACGTAGCACAATTAGGCTTTACTGTGAGGTCCCAGGACTGGGGCATTGTGGGGTCCGGTGAAAGGAAGACAGACTTGGGCTTCATCAGGAAAACAAACTATCTGGCAGTTCACTGCCATAACCCCAGCACTGTGCCTGGTATGTGGCAAGTGCAAAATAGGTATTCGTTCGATGAATGGATGGATGGATGGATGGATGGATGGATGGATGGATGGACCTATGGATGCATGAGTGAATGACATAGCCAGTCAGCAAACTCATCATTAGAGAGCTGTCGAGCGGACTGTCAAGTGGACTGGACCAGAGCGTAATGCTATCAAGGGGGATCCTGCTTTGAAGGGTATTGTCGAGAGGGCTGTCTCACTCTGAGACTCTGCCATCCCAAAGCAAAGTCTCACTGTCTCACTGTGGAGACAATAGCTAAAGTACCCAGAGGTGATGTGGTCTCATAAACCCAACTCTGAAATCCACTTTGGAAAGTTACAGATGTTGAGGTTCAAAACCGCACATATTCATCAATTTCATTGCCAAGTGTCCATTCTAGAGAAACCCTCACATGCATGCAGAAGCAGATGGATATAAGGATGTTCACTGCAGCACTGTTTTTCAGAGAGGAAAATCAGCAGTGACATACACATCTCTTGGGGGGGAACCAATAAACAAACAGCTCTATTCATATATTAGAACAGGGGTCCCCAACTTCCAGGCCATGGACCAGTACTGTGAACTGCACGTGCCAGGGATCTAGGTTGTGTGCTCCTTGTGAGAGTCTAACGAACGCCTGATGATCTGAGTGGAACAGCTGCATCCTGAAACCACCCCCCTCACCCCGATCTGTGGAAAAATTGTCTTCCACAAAAGTGGTGCCTGGTGCCAAAAAGTTTGGGGACTGCTGTATCACAACACCACACAACAATTCAAATGAATCTCCCTATCTCTATCTATACTTAGGTCAACAGCTGTACTACTTGTATGAAATAGAAATCTCAAAAAAGAAGCACCTTACACTATCATTTCATTTATATAAATTTTTAAAGCACACGTAATGGCCGGGCATGGTGGCTCACACCTGTAATCCCAGCACTTCGGGAGACTGAGGCAGGAGAATTATGAGGTCAGGAGTTCGAGACCAGCCTGGCCAATATGGTGAAACCCTGTCTCTACTAAAAAAAAAATACAAAAATGGCCGGGTATGGTGGCTCACGCCTAAAATCCCAGCACTTTGCGAGGCCGAGGCAGGCGGATCGCGAGGTGAAGATATCAAGACCATCCTGGCCAACATGGTGAAACCCCATCTCTACTAAAGATACAAAAATTAGCTGGGTGTGGTAGCACGTGCCTGTAGTCCTAGCTACTCGGGAGGCTGAGGCAGAAGAATCACTTGAACCCAGGAGGTAGAGGTTGCAGTGAGCCGCGATTGTGCCACTGTACTCCAGCCTGGTGACAGAGTGAGACTCTGTCTCAAAAAAAAAAAAAAAAAAAAAAAAAAAAATTAGCCAGGCATGGTGGCGCGTGCCTGTAGTCCCAGCTACTTGGGAGGCTGAGGCAGAAGAATTGCTTGAACCTGGGAGGCAGAGGTTGCAGTGAGCCAAGATTGCACCACTGCACTCTAGCCTGGGCAACAGAGTGAGACTCCAGAAAAAAAAAAAAAAGCACACCTAACAAAGGTAGAACCAGACATGGTGGCTCATGCCTATAATCCCAGTGCTTTGAGAGGCTGGGAGGATCACTTGAGGCCAGAAGTTTGAGACTAGCCTGGACAACACAGCAAGATCCTGCCTCTACAAAAAAATTTTTAAAATTAGCCAGGCATGGTGGTACATATTTGTAGTCCCAGTTACTCAGAAGGCTAAGGCAGGAGGATCATTTGAGCCCAGGAGTTCCAGGCTGCAGTGAGCTATAATTGTTTCACTGTAGAACAGGGGTCCACTGTACTCCAACCTGGGAGATGGAATAAGACCCTGTCTTAAAAAAAAAAAAAAAAAAAAAAATTCATACCAAGGTATATTGTTTACAGCTAAACACATATGCAGGCGAGACAAGCCAACATTCAGTGAAATGACATCAATCTCTAGCCAGTGGTTACCTGTGGGAAGGGAACGCAGTGAAAATGAAGAAGGGGAGAGGCATTAACTGTGTCAACCTTTTTATTTCTTTTTTTTTTTGGAGACAGTGTCTCACTCTGTCACCCAGGCTGGAGTGCAGTGGCGTGATCATGGCTCACTGCAGCCTTGACCTACCCAGCTCAAGCAATTCTCCCCACTCAGCCTCTTGAGTAGTTGGGACTACAGGTGAATGCTACCATGCTTGCCTAATTTTTTTTTTTTTTTTTTTTTTTTTTTTTTTTTTATAGAGACAAGGTTTCACCATGTTGATCAGGCTGGTCTTGAATTCCTGAGCTCAAGTGATCCACCCACCACGGTCTCCCAAAGTGCTGGGACTAAAGCTGTAAGCCACACCGTGCCGTGAGCCTCATACTTTTTATTTCTTAAGAAATGCCAAGAGTCAAAACAAACATTATTAACATTTTGGAGATGGGTACTCAGGAGTTTCTTATGTTATTTTTTATACTCTTTTGTATTTATTCATTCAACAAATACTCAGTGAGCATCTACTATGTGTCAGGCATTTTGTAGGCTATGGGATACAGCAGTGAATCAAAAAGACAAACATTCCTGCCTTCATGGAACATCTCTATGTTTGAAACATGTATAATTCCTTGTATGTATGTATGTATGTATGTATGTATTTATTTTTGAGACAGAGTCTCGCTCCGTCACCCAGGCTGGAGTGCAATGGCTGGATTTCAGCTCACTGCAAGCTCCGCCTCCCAGGTTTATGCCATTCTCCTGCCTCAGCCTCCCGAGTAGCTGGGACTACAGGCGCGGCCACCTCGCCCAGCTAGTTTTTTGTATCCTAATCCCAGCAGCCATGGGCACCATCCCCACCTCCCCTCCTCAGGAGAGGGGGCATCCTTCCACACTCCCCGGGGCAGGATCCCAGGTGCCTTGCTGTCCCCTAGCCCTCACTGCCAAACACCAAGTTCCACCAGTTTACCCTAAGGTCTGGGACCACAACTCCAGTTCAGGCCCTCAGCATTTTATACTCAACCCACTAAAGAGCCACTCACTAGCCTCTCCAACTCCAGATATAACTCCCCAACAGTTCTCCATGTGGCTGCCTAAAACACCCACATTTGGCCATCACATCCCTGCTTAAATACCATTAAGCCTGCCAAGCGCGGTGGCTCACACCTGTAATCCCAGCACTTTGGGAGGCGGAGGCAGGCAGATCACCTGAGTTCAGGAATTCAAGACCAGCCTGACTAACATGGAGAAACCCCGTCTCTACTAAAACTACAAAATTAGCTGGGCATGGTGGCACATGCCTGTAATCCCAGCTACTCGGGAGACTGAGGCAGAAGAATCACTTGAACTCAGGACGTGGAGGTTGCAGTAAGTCAAGATCATGCCATTGTACTCTAGTCTGCACAACAAGAGCAAAATTCTTTCTCAAAAAAATAAATAAATAAATAAAACAAAAACACGTAAAGCCTCCCTGATACTCATGACACTCACAGAAGGACGCCCAAGCACCCACACACAGCCCCTAACCTTTGCACAGCTCGCATTGTCTCACGCTTGAGGCTCAGACACACACCAGCACTTCCAATCCCCTGCACATTCCTGACTTTTTTTTGTTGTTGTTTTTTGAGACGGAGTCTCGCTCTGTCACCCAGGCTGGAGTGCAGTGGCCGGATCTCAGCTCACTGCAAGCTCCGCCTCCCGGGTTCATGCCATTCTCCTGCCTCAGCCTCCTGAGTAGCTGGGACTACAGGCGCCCGCCACCTCGCCCGGATAGGTTTTTGTATTTTTTAGTAGAGATGGGGTTTCACCATGTTAGCCAGGATGGTCTCGATCTCCTGACCTCGTGATCCACCCGTCTCAGCCTCCCAAAGTGCTGGGGTTACAGGCTTGAGCCACCGCGCTCAGCCACTCCTGACTTTTTCTTACCTCTGTGCTTCTGCTCAAGCTCTTCTGTGGCCCAGAATGCCCTCCTCCTCTTTCTCATTCTTCCACTCAGCTCAAGTGGTCCTTCCTGCAGGAAGGCCTCCTTGCCCACCCCAGGCTGGGTTAGGCACTGATACTTTACGCTCCCAAAATGCCTAGTGTGTCCACCTCTATCACTGTCATTACCAAATTGTCCTATTATTTTCTCCTTTAGTGAACCTCTTCCCAACCTGATACATAGCAGGTGACCTTAGAAAGACATGCACACAAAATGCCCAAAGGCAGAAGGACAGGCAAGATGAATTCTAGAGAATCTCCAACATGTGCATGCTGGCCCACACCAATCACACACTCCACAAGCTGGCGGTCACCAAACATCCACCCACGCACTCACCAGACAGGTGCCGGGGCAGCCCCCTCTACCTGCAGCCACTCAGGTCATCACCTGCGCGTGATTTTCTTCTACAGTCCCCTTCAGGGGGGCCTCTTGTGCCACATGCCCCATTCCCAGGGCCCTCTGTAGCTAATACCCCATCCCCTACTGTGCCTCCCCAGGCACAGTGCCCTTGTGCCCACCTCCCTGGAGCACTGTACCTTGGCCAGGGATCTTACTATGGGACTTTCCATAATGCCTCGAAGGAAGATCAGGTCCAGCTCTGCAGCCCCCGTGGCATTCGGGAGGGATCCCAAGTTGTCCAGAACTTGCTGCATTGCTGGGGGAAGGTATGGGCAGTGAGATACACAGGTACCAGCTGGATACAGAAGACTAAAACACACCACAATACCTGCCACTCCACCACCCTCATGTCCCACAGAAGACAGCCCCTCCCCGACAACATTCCCCTCCCTGCCCAGCACAGGCACCCCAGGCCCTTAAATGCCTGGGACAGGGGTCCTTGAGGAAGGGGACAGTTTCCTTGGCCTGTTCTCTCCACCCTAGGTAACGCCAGCCTGAGCAGGTGGGAGGCTCCAGGCAGCTGGAAGAGACTCTGAGGTGGGGGGAAGGGAGAAAGGGAAGCAGGTGTCAGGTTCCAGGTCCTGCCCTGCACCAGAAAACCACAAGCTGTTGGGTGGATCACTTGAGGCCAGGAGTTCGAGACCAGCCTGGGCAACAAGGCAAAACCCCATCTCTATTAAAAATACCAAAATTAGCCAGGCATAGTGGTGTCGGTCTGTAATTCTAGCTACTCAGGAGGCTGAGGCAGAGATTGCCGTGAGCTGAGATCACGTCACTGCACTCCAACCTAGGTGGCAGAGCAAGACTGTCTCTGGCTGGGAGCAGTGGCTCACGCCTGTAATCCCAGCACTTTGGGACACCGAGGTGGGTGGATCACAAGGTCAGGAGATCGAGACCATCCGGACTGACACAGTGAAACCCCGTCTCTACTAAAAATACAAAAAAATTAGCCAGGCATGGTGGCGGGTGCCTGTAGTCCCAGCTACTAGGGAGGCTGAGGGAGGAGAATGGCGTGAACCTGGGAGGCGGAGCTTGCAGTGAGCCAAGATTGCACGATTGCACTCCAGCCTGGGCGACAGAGTGAGACTCTGTCTTGAAAAACAATCAAACAAATAAATAAAATAAAAATTAAAAAATAAGACTGTCTTAAAAAAAAAAAAAAGAAAGAAAGAAAAAGGAAAGAAAACCACAGGTTCCTTACTCAATCTCTAGATGGGCTGAAGCCCAGGACTCAGCCACCTGCACCTGGCAGGCTTAAGGATGAGACAGACAGTACTTGGAGCAAGTCCCTGAGTACAGGCCCAGAGTCAAGCGGGCAGCCACACAGGAGCCAGGGCCTGCAGAGCCTCTAGTCTAAGCACCACTAATTCAGTGTGACATTGTACAAGCCACTGTCCCTCACTGGCCTCAGTCTTTCCTGCTTGTAAAATGGATGGGTTGGGCTAGATGATGACTACAGGCCCTTCAGCTCTGAGTGGCAATGATCTATAACTGAGAAATTAACATAGATGATAGGAAGTCAAATCTGAGGATGGCAGGAATGCTGGCAGGAGGTAGGGAAACAGGCACTGGAGGCCTGGAATGACTGTGGGCACCCAAAGGCCAAGGTCACACCAAGTCATCACAGGGATAAGCAAACTCTCAGCCCGGAATGGGACATAACAGAGGACATGATAACACCTGCAGCTGGGCCGCAACAACGCCCCCGAGATCTGAGGTGGGGGCTGCCTTCACTCACTGGCAGAGATGGGAGTTCCAGGCTGTGGCAAGTTCCGGGGAAAGGAAGTGAGAAGCAGAATGTGCCGAGCTAGGGGCAGAGATGGGAAAGGGGTATCATTACTCTGCCACCATGCCACCTATGCCTACATCTGCATAACAGAACCCGAGCCGTGGAGGACGGGGGAGGATGCACCCCTGGCGCCTCTCAATGCTCTTGTCAGTGCTCCCCTCCTCCAGGAAGGAACAGGAGTAGAGAGGAGAGGGCACTAGAACTGGAGCTGTCAGAGACGGTTCAGGGACTCCTGGACTCCCATCTCCTTCCTCCTCCTGCTCCCTGCCTTCTCCAGAAAAAAAGTCCAAGCTTGCCCTTCAGACCCCTCTTGCCCAGGCCGGGGCTTGGCATTGGTCAGAGACCTACCTGCAAAGTCCCCAGTGGGCTCTGAAAGAGGCCAGAGGGACCCTTCCCTCCCTGCCAGGGTATGCCAGATTCCCTCCGTCAGTTACCCAAGGGAGGACTGAGCCAAGGGAGTTGGTGCCCTCTGCCCAGGACAGCTCTCCTGAAGGTGCCCTCAGATGACCTCTCTCAGGCCACCCTCCCCAGATGCCCCGACTCTGCTGGAGGAAGGTAGGCTAAGGGGCCAGCTGCCCCGCCCCCATCTGGCCCACCCTTCCCTACCTTCCCTCTGGAGCTCCGCTTCCTCAGAAGACCCCAGGGATACGCCCTCCAAGGAGACCCCACTGCCTGGACTGCCTGACATGGCGGCCCCCAGCCCCGGGGACTCCCGGAGTGTCCTGCACACCACCGTCTGCCGCCTCCCGAGCCAGAGCCTGGCGGGGCTAGAGAAGGCGGGAGTCGGGGGAGCACCCTCTGAGGAACCAGCCAATAGCAAGGCTCAGCCGCCGTGATCGCCTTGCTGATTGACTAAAGCCCCCCCCCCCAACTGGCGCTGCGCGGTGCAGAGCAGGCGGTAACCCGGGTGGGAGAAACGTGGTGGGAGGGAGCCCTAGTCCCACAGATGGCCCGATCCCCAGCATGTCAGTGTCGGTGGGGATGGGGAGGAGGCGTCTAACAGGAGGTTTGGGGGAGGGGATAGGCATGCTGCCTCTTCAAGACTGGCGCGGTACCCCGAGACCCTCCCCTCACAGCCAGCTTCAGGAGACCCGAGGGAGAAAAGTCTTGACCCATCTTGTCCCTGCACCCTCTTTTCTAGAAGTCCCTCCTCTGATACACCCCATACCACCTCCTGCCTACGCCCTCTGACCTCTGCTCTCAGTCCCCTCTCCAGGCCCTGCTTCCTTTACAATGGTCCCTCAATCGAAGGAAGTCCCCAAGAACGACTCAGCCCTCCACCGGGAGGCAGCCTCACTTGGGCACGGGGTAAATACCTCAAGCCCCAAACGCCTGCCCCCACCAGCCCGCAGCCAGCCACTGGGAGGCAGGATACAGGGGGCGGGGGGTGACATCACCATGGGTAGGGATGGTGCCCCAGCCCTGCTTACCCCTCACCTCACAGCATCTTCTTTCCCTCCCCCATCTCCCATGAGTTCTTCCCCTTGATGAAGGGGATGATGCCCAGGAAGCAAGTCAGGCATCTTGGAACTCAGTTTCCTAGA
>NW_022312713.1:168-1107 GCF_002776525.5 Piliocolobus tephrosceles | reverse complement strand
TTATCTTAGCTTCTACATAAGCACTTGCTGTTTCAATGTGCCTGTTTTTACTCCCCACAAGAGGCAGGGTCTTGCTCTGTTAACCAGGCTTGAGTGCAGTGGCATAATTATAGCTCACAGCAGCCTTAAATGCCTGTGCTCAAGCAATCCGCCCACCTCAGCCTCTACCTTGTACTTTTACCTTATGGAGATGGTTGCTTTCCTTAAACCTCATGAATCCACCACTGGTAGACTCAAACTTTTTCTACAGCTTCTTCATCTTTCTTAGCATTTACAGAATTGAAGAGAGTTAGGGCCTTGTTCAGAATTAGTCTTTGCCTTCAGGGAATGTTGTGGCTGGTGTGACCTATTCTGACCCCTAAAACTCTCTCCTTATAGCAATAAAGCTGTTTCATTTTCTTACCATTTGTATGTTCACTGGAGTAGCACTTTTAATTTCCTTCAATAACTTTTCCTTTGCATTCACAACATGGCTAACATGCAAAAAACCTAGCTTTTGGCCTATCTCAACTTTCAACATGCCTTTTTCACTCACCTTAATGATTTTGAAGTTTCACTTGAACACTCGAAGGCGATTTTGGTTTTTTTCTTTGTTATTATGATTATTATTTTTGAGACAGAGTCTTGCCCTGTTGCCCAGGCTGGAATACAGTGGCACAATCATGACTCACTGCAACCTCAACCTCCTGAGCTCAACAGATCCTCCTACCTCAGCCTCTGAAAGTATCTGGGACCACAGGTGCATGCTACCACACCCTGCTAATTTTATTTATTTTTATAGAGATGGGGTATCACTATGTTGCAGATGCTGGTCTTTAACTCCTAGCCTCAAGTGATCCTACCTCTTTATCCTCCCAAAATCCTGGTATTACAGGCATGAGCCACTGAGCCCAGCACAATTATTAATTGGCCTAATTTCATTATTCTTTTTTATTTTTT
>NW_022312713.1:0-158 GCF_002776525.5 Piliocolobus tephrosceles | reverse complement strand
TGTAAGTCTCTGGCCTAACCCCTTTATTAGGTACAAATATATTAAATAGATCATTTTTCTTAATCTCTGACAGTGTTTCATGAGGTAGAAATTGTTCTTACCCTGAGATGCTAAGTAAATTCTGTAGTTTGATAAATTGAATGTAAAACATATTTCTG
>NW_022312712.1:0-1091 GCF_002776525.5 Piliocolobus tephrosceles | reverse complement strand
TCATATGTCTATAATTTAGCTAGCTTTGTCACTTTTCTGAAAAATTCTAAAGCAAATTACTAGAATGTAAGACCAGAATTATTATAAGAAGAAAACATGAGTTAATTTCTGTGTGACGAAAATAAAGTGTAGCTTGACCATGATGTCCATTTTTTAAACGTCATGTTCATTTCAAAACTAAATCTTGTATATAACTATTGAAAATGGTTGTTCAAATTGTTTAATGTATCTTGGTAGATTCTGGCATCTCCAGAAACCTTAAATATCATCCTTGATGAATAAATGCCAAATTACTCCAGTGAAAGTCCAGGGACTCTAGTCACAATGCATGGACAGTCTGGCTCCCTGTAATTGTTAGTGTCATTTTCTGGGTGTCCTCTGTTCCTCTGGGCATATATTTCCGGGTTCCATGATCTAGTAGAAAGATTCTGAACACCAAATTCCTCTCTTTCCACAGGATATAACTGCATAAAACATGCAACTAGATGAGAACCATGGCTTCAAATAAAGATGAGGACCTTAATGTTCCACTTGGAAAAATGAGTATTCCATGTCCGATATCTTCCCCCCTGCGGTCCTCTGTGCCCACAGCAAAGGAGAAGCTTCCATTCAGATGATACAGTACAGACAACAATTACATACATTATTTTATCATGCCCAGTTTTGAAGGAACACTCTAAGGAGGCCTCAGATTCTGGGGCCTCCAAGAACCTTCTTTGATTTGCAGGATGTAAATTGACCCCAGGTTGAGAACTGCAAGAACTGTCAGCTCGTAATAACTTCATCCAAAACCCTGCTCTAAGAGAACTGACTAAACTTTAGAAGGGCTTCTATCACCCTAAGATCATTCACTGTGTTTCTGTAACCACCCAGCTTTCTTTTGAATTCCTGCCTAGAAAAGCTCAGGGCTGTCAAAAGAATTTACTGCTTGTTTCAGCCAACACCAGATGAAGAGGTACCTGACCTGCTTATTTAGATCCTTTGCTAAACATAGCTTAACATTGTGCATACCTCTCTGTCCTTTTGAGATGTATACGCCTCTCCTACAAGTCAGGAGTGTCTTTCTCAAGGACCTGAAAGCCATTAATTTG
>NW_022312709.1:0-1665 GCF_002776525.5 Piliocolobus tephrosceles | reverse complement strand
CTCTGACCACAGTGCAATCAAACTAGAACTCAGGACTAAGAAACTCATTCAAAACCGCTCAACTACATGGAAACTGAACAACCTGTTCCTGAATGACTACTGGGTACATAACGAAATGAAAGCAGAAATAGAGATGTTCTTTGAAACCAATGAGAACAAAGATACAACATACCAGAATCTCTGGGACACATTTAAAGCAGTGTGTAGAGGGAAATTTATAGCACTAAATGCCCACAAGAGAAAGCAGGAAAGATCTAAAACTGACACTCTAACATCATAATTAAACGAACCAGACAGGCAAGAGCAAACACATTCAAAAGCTAGCAGAAGGCATGAAATAACTAAGATCAGAGCAGAACTGAAGGAGATAGAGACACAAAAAACCCTCCAAAAAATCGAAGAATCCAGGAGTTGGTTTTTTGAAAAGATCAACAATATTGACAGACCGCTAGCAAGACTAATAAAGAAGAAAAGAGAGAGGAATCAAATAGACGCAATAAAAAATGATAAAGGGGATATCACCACCGACGCCACAGAAATACAAACTACCATCAGAGAATACTGTAAACACCTCTATGAAAATCAACTAGAAAATCTAGAAGAAATGGATAATTTCCTGGACACGTACACTCTCCCAAGACGAAACCAGGAAGAAGTTGAATCCCTGAATAGACCAATAGCAGGCTCTGAAATTGAGGCAACAATTAATAGCCTACCCACCAAAAAAAGCCCAGGACCAGATGGATTCACAGCTGAATTCTACCAGAGGTACAAGGAGGAGCTGGTACCATTCCTTCTGAAATTATTCCAATCAATAGAAAAAGAGGGAATCGTCCCTAACTCATTTTATGAGGCCAACATCATCCTGATACCAAAGCCTGGCAGAGACACATCAAAAAAAGAGAATTTTAGACCAATCTCCCTGATGAACATCGATGCAAAAATCCTCAAGAAAATACTGGCAAACCGGATTCAGCAGCACATCAAAAAGCTTATCCAACATGATCAACTGGGCTTCATCCCTGGGATGCAAGGCTGGTTCAACATTCGCAAATCAATCAACGTAATCCAGCATATCAACAGAACCAAAGACAAGAACCACATGATTATCTCAATAGATGCAAAATGCTTTTGACAAAATTCAACAGCCCTTCATGCTAAAAACGCTCAATAAATTCGGTATTGATGGAACGTACATCAAAATAATAAGAGCTATTTATGACAAACCCACAGCTAATATCATACTGAATGGGCAAAAACTGGAAGCATTCCCCTTGAAAACTGGCACAAGACAGGGATGCCCTCTCTCACCACTCCTATTCAACATAGTGATGGACGTTCTGGCTAGGGCAATCAGGCAAGAGAAAGAAATCAAGGGTATTCAGTTAGGAAAAGACGAAGTCAAATTGTCCCTGTTTGCAGATGACATGATTGTGTATTTAGAAAACCCCATCGTCTCAGCCCAAAATCTTCTTAAGCTGATAAGCAACTTCAGCAAAGTCGCAGGATACAAAATTAATGTGCAAAAATCACAAGCATTCTTATACACCAGAAACAGACAAGCAGAGAGCCAAATCAGGAATGAACTTCCATTCACAACTGCTTCAAAGAGAATCAAATACCTAGGAATGCAACTTACAAGGGATGTAAAGGACCTCTTCAAGG
>NW_022312708.1:0-4171 GCF_002776525.5 Piliocolobus tephrosceles | reverse complement strand
AATCCTGAACTGGCAGGGCCGGGTCACACACGGCATGTTAGGGGACACTTTCTTTTCTTTTTTTTTTTTTTTTTTTGAGACGGAGTCTCGCTCTATCGCCCAGGCTGGAGTGCAGTGCAGTGGCGTAATTTTGGCTCACTGCAACTTCCGCCTCCTGGGTTCAAGTAGTTCTCCTGCCTCAGCCTCCTGAGTAGCTGGGATTACAGGTGTGCACCACCATGCCCAGTTAATTTTTGCATTTTTAGTAGAGACGGGGTTTCACCATGTTGGTCAGGCTGGTCTCAAACTCCTGACCTCGTGATCCACCCGCCTTGGCCACCCAAAGTGCTGGGATTACAAGCATGACCCACCGTGCCAGGCCAGGGGACACTTTCTTCTGCAACAAGTTTTCCAATTTAGATTAAGAATTTTGTGGCCGCGCGCGGTGGCTCAAGCCTGTAATCCCAGCACTTTGGGAGGCCGAGACGGGGGGATCACGAGGTCAGGAGATCGAGACCGTCCTGGCCTACATGGTGAAACCCCGTCTCTAGTAAAACATACAAAAAACTAGCTGGGCGGGGTGGCAGGCCCTGTATTCCCACCTACTTGGGAGGCTGAGGCAGGAGAATGGCATCAACCCAGGAGGCGGAGCTTGCAGTGAGCTGAGATCCAGTCACTGCACTCCAGCATGGGCGACAGAGCGAGACTCCGTCTCAAAGAAAAAAACAAAAGAATTTTGTAACTGCCACCCCAAAATTGTCTTGACAAAGATATTTTTCAACAGAAGCTGTTGTGCTTTCTACATATGAACTCTACTCTAGATTTTGGGACTTTAGACTTAAACATTCTTTCCCATCTTGGTTACTGAGAGCCCCTAAGAGAACGAAAGGCCTGTGCAAACAGCCCACAGTATGATCTCATCCTCAGAGTGTTTTCTTTCTTCTAATTGCAGGTGACCCCAAAGAACACAATTAATGGTATGTATTCTGGAATCATTCACCGGGTGTAAAAAAAAAAAAAAAAAAAAAAAGTGTATGTATAAGAAATGTGAAACTTAGTTGCTGACTTTCGTCTAGAGAATCTCTGTGATCCAAGACACCTGGAAAGAATGAGAATTTGGGGTGGACTAAAACTGGTTTTGCAGGTGACAAACTCTCGTCACCTACGTGCAATCCCTGGAAACAGGCGTGTTCACTTTAGGTGGTGTGGATTTGTGTGCACCAAGGCAGAAGGTGTCTATGTGTAGGTCTGTGATGTCTTTGTGAATGTGTGTCCAACACACAGGTGGGTGCAAGCTTAAGGGGTCTGCACATTCAATGAAAGTGAGACTGGACTTCATTATTCATATACTTTCAATAATCTATTGTCTCCGTAACACAAAATTAATGATGTAATACCATAGAATATGAATTGAATATTCTTTTCAAGATATTGAATCTTGTCTCTCAATAAAGAGTTGCTTAAAAGCACATGAGAAGTGCTACTCAACAAATGATATGTGCTGTAGCTGCAGTGAAAGCATTCATTTGGGAAGTCATAAGACTTATGGTAAGTTATGACTTATGCTCTAAACTCAGCCATGAGTTTTGTAAGACAGTTGAAGGGGAGGATGAAAGACCTGATTTGCCTCCTCTGTTCAGTGGTTCTGTTATATGCCTTGAGGAGTACAGTTACACGGGAAGTTGATGGAGTAAACACAACAAAGAATTGAACAGGTTAATTGAATCCATAAGACTGTGGTGAGGTTAGTCAATGAGATGGGTCATTTATTTTTAACTTTTATTTTAAGTCCAGGGGTACATGTGCAGGTTTGTTATACAGGTAAACTCATGTCACAGGGGCTTGTTGCACAGATTATTTCATGATCCAGGTACTAGGCCTAGTATACAATGGATCTGTTTTTCTGATCCGCTCCTCCCACCCACCCTCCACTCTCAAGTAGACCCAAGTCTGCTCTTCCCCTCTTTGTGTCCACATGTTCTCATCACTTAGCTCCCACTTATAAGTGAGAACATGCAGTATTTGGTTTTCTGTACCTTTATTAGTTTACTAAGGATAATGGTCTCCAGCTCCATCCATGTTCCTGCAAAGGACATGATCTCATTCTCTTTTATGGCTGCATAGTATTCCATGGTGTATATGTACCACATTTTCTTTATCCAATATGTCATTGATGGACATGTGGGTCTTTGCTATTGTGAATAGTGCTGCTGTGAACATATGTGTGGATGTCTTTAGGGTAGAATGATTTACATTTCTTTGGGTATATACCCAGTAGTGGGATTGCTGGTTTGAATGATATTTCTGTTTTTAGCTCTTTGAGGAATCACCATTCTCCTTTCCACAATGGCTGAACTAATTTACACTGTCTCTAACAGTGTGTAAGTGCTCCCTTTTCTCTGCAACTTTGCCAATATCTGCTATTTTTTGACTTTTTAATAATAACCATTCTGACTTGTGTGAAATGGTATCTCATTTTGTCCCACCAGTTTTTTTTAACTGTTAAGTTCAGAGGTACATGTGCAGGTTTGTTACATAGGCCAACTTGTGTCACGGGAGTTTGTTGTACAGATTATTTTATCACCTGGGTATTAAGCCTAGTACCCATTAGTTATTCTTCCTGATCCTCCCTCCTCCCACCCTCCCCCATCCGATAGGCCCCGTGTGTGTTGTTCTGCCCTGTGTGGCCCTGTAAGATTGGTCATTTTTAGGTCAAATTTTACACAGTGTGTTCTTTATGTGCTTTCTTCTAGTACTTTCTATTTTTTGTTAATAACTAGGCCACTGCTGCTAAAATCTCTACTAAAAGTGGGCACATCTTTGTGATAACAAATAGAAGCCTGTAAAGTTGTGACACCTTAAATTTTGCCAGTTATGAGGGCTTTGCCTGAGACCTGGATGACAGAGTTGTGTAAGAATGTGGGGTTCCTCTGAAGACTATGGAACTTTCTGAAAATAAAGATCTTATTTGTTTCTATTACATAAGGTTAAAGCAGGAACACGGTGATCTCTAAGGCACATAGGAGGCTCTGAGAGTAGAAAATGAGATCTCTCCAAACTGGAATGTAAATCTCCATTTCCATATTTAGGATCCCTCTGAGAGCAAGCAGGGGTTCACAGAAGGATACAGATCACTAAGAGAAATAAATAATGGGAAACACAGGTTTATAGCATTTAGAAGAAAATACCAAGATGAACCTATTAATATCTAAAGTGAGTTTTGATGAAAACAATTAAAAAAATTTTTTAAACTCAAAATGTAAATATCAGGACCATGTGACTTACTTTTATTTCTACCAAATAATAAAATAAAGACTGGCAGTCCTGGGCACACACTTCCAGAGAGTACACAGAGCAAACACAGCCGTAGTGGTTTATCATTTTAGGAGAATCTTGATTCCACTCCTGCAGTAATAGACTTGACTGGAAAGGGAAAGGACAGAAACATTCCTCTGAATGTAGAACCCAAATTCTGAAAACAAATGTTAGTGATCTAGAGTCGGACTTAAAAAAACAATAGGATGAACAGTGGTATTTTATGAGAGGACTTTCATAGGGCTCACGAGAGAGAATCAATGGCATTTTCACTAGTGAAGGATTGGGAGAAGAGGCAGAGCCACTGGGTTAATGGAAGGGACATCTGGAGACAGAGGGAAAGGGGGATCAGAGTAAACTTGAATGGGAGTCCTGGGGCAGAGGTTTCCAGGCTGTGGCTCTAAGGGGCCTTTTTTTTTTTTTTTTTTTTTTTTTTGAGACACAGTCTCGCTCTGTCTCCTGGGCTGGAGTGTGGAGTGCAGTGGCGCGATCTCAGCTCACTGCAAGCTCCACACCCTGGGTTCACGCCGTTCTCCTGCCTCAGCCTCCCGAGTAGCTGGGACTACAGGCGCCCACCACCATACCCGGCTAATTTTTTGTATTTTTAGTACAGACAGGGTTTCACCATGTTAACCAGGATGGTCTCGATCTCCTGACCTCGTGATCCGCCCACCTCGGCCTCCCAAAGTGCTGGGATTACAGGCGTGAGCCACTGCACCCAGCCAGAGGGGTCTTTCTGAGAGGAGATAGGACTGTCCCCTGCCACAGCAAGGTCAAGGAATGAATGTGGAGTTTGTAAAATAGAAAGTGATCTTTGATGAGGAAAGAATGAGCTGATAAGGGGCACACTCCATGCTGGTGCACGTGCTGCCCATTC
>NW_022312706.1:0-5268 GCF_002776525.5 Piliocolobus tephrosceles | reverse complement strand
TTTTTAACTTCCTCTGGTCTATGAGACTTCCTCAGACTTTTTTTTTTAATGACCCCAACAGTTCTGAGGGGTACTGGCTGGATATCTGATAGAAATTTCCTTATTTGGATCTGCCTGATGTTTTTCTCATGGTTAGACTGGTGTTATATATGGGCTTGGAGTATTAAACCATGGAGGTAAAATGCTGTCCCCACTACATCATATCAAGGGCATTTAATAATAGTAATGACTTGTCACTGCTGATGTGATGTTTGTCCAATTTCTCCACTGTAAAGTTCCTCTTTCTCTCCCTTTCCGTATAGTATCCTTGAAGCTAATCATTCAGTGGAACCTACTCTAAAGAGGAAGGAGTTAAGTTCAAGATTTAGGAAATATTGATTCAAGACTTTCACTTTCTTGGCTCACTTGCCAGATGGCCTTGGATAAATCTGTTTCCTTTTGGAAATTGATTTTTCTCATCCATGAATGGAGCTATAAATATTCAGTCATGTGTTGTAAAATATCACAGAGGATAATAAAATATAGATTCTTTGGTCCCTAAGAGTGTCATGTAAATATAAAGTGATATGATTTATTACTACTAACATCAATCACATCCACCTCCAAGGCTTAAAGTGATGAAAACATGAGAGATGGTATAAAAGTGCCTTTTTAAAGTTTTTGTTTTAAGTTCATTTAAGCGGGTAACCTCATTAGAATTTCATGTCATTGCGTGCATGTTTTTGGTTTCTGTTTTCCAGGTTGGTTTCCATTGTAGATGTGCTGAATAACACTGTCACCACAGTCACTAGACACAAGTGCCTTTTAAAATTAAAATTAAATAAAATCAATTTAGTTCCTCTGTCACACTAAACACAGTATGGCCACAAGTGGCCGGTGGCTACTCTTTGAGCAGCACTGATAAAGTATTTCCATCATTACAGGGAATTTGACTGGACAATGGTGCCATTTGAGGCACAGCCTCCTCTCATCTATGAATTCTTTTTTCCTACCTCCTAGCATGTATCTGATTGTTTGTGTGACTCTCTGCTCCCTTCTTCAGAAGGTTTACAGGGCTTCCTGTAAGCAAGTCCTTAGATGTATCCCTTTGTAAAAGGTCATACCCTATTAAACAACAGCAGCAAGTATAATACTTACTGTCAGCGGTTCCATGAATTATTAATATATTTTCTTCTTTCAAGCCATGAATATTATGTAGCACACTGGCTTCCTATAAAGGAAAGTACAAATATCTGTACCTATAGATCTAAATAAGCGATTGAATTGAATTTTTAGAACAAAAATACTCCTCTTTCTTTGTTATTTTCAAATTAGTTACCTGGTAAGTGCTTTCTTCCTTAGGTGGCATCCCAAGGTATCTTTCAGAGAAAGCTGAGGCTGTGACCCAATAAAACAGACATTCAAGAATAAACTAAAAACTATTTGACTAGTATATTTCATTAATTTCTTCATTTTACATTTAATTGTCATGCTTTAGTAAAATCAACTGAATCAAGGAGGAGATCAACAGCTCAAAACAGGCACTAATAACATATGATAAATGAGCTCAATTGAGCTATTTTAAATTGGGCTTTTGTTTTCCACAAATCAATACATTATATTATGTCAGTCTGTAGAAAGTACTCACCATACAATTTCAAGTCTGTGATAGGTGCAACCACTGATCCACATTTAAAAAGCTTTTCATCTGATTTTAAGATCATTGATGCAATATAGCCACCATAACCCTAGGGGAGAAATATGTATATGTGTGTGTGTATATATATATATATATATATATATCACACACATATATTTATATATAACAACTATGCCTGGAGAAATTTTTAGCTTTTGATCAATGTTTGGTACTGTACATCATATCAGAATGTCTCAGATTTGAAAAAAAAAAAAAGCTAAAATCATTTTGTGCAATTAAAATTTTTGAACATTTGTTTAAATTGTTATATAACAGCTGTTTTAATAAGCCTTAAGTGAAATATGAAATTAATTACATCACCAAACGTCAAATATTTGCTCCATGATTTCATACCACACATCTGGAAATTGCCCCAAATAATTTGAGGTTAGGGAAATAAAGCACTTGCTAAATCACATATATTTTTCCCCTAATTATATATATATATATATTTAATAAAATATTGAAATAATGGTGATTATATAGAATTAAAAAATACGAATGAAATTTTGAAAATGTATCACCAAAAATATAGATTGTTTTAATTTCTTACAGGATTCAGAACATGTCAGCCCAAAATAAGGCTGCAATCAGACTATGTCACTGGAACTATGCCTCTCTAGCTTAGGATTATTTTGAGCTAGATATTTTGAGACACTGCAGACACAGAAAGAGTACTGAAAACAAGGCTGGAAGTTGCCCTTTAGTAAGATACATTTACGTCTATAAAGGAAATTTATAGACGTTTTCAAGGGTTTCTCTTTCTCTCTCTTGCTCTCCCTCTCCTGTACCAGGAAGAGAAGAATAACTACATCACTGAAGACTCAATAAACGGAGAAGGAATTGACTTAAGTATACATAACAAACTTTGCGTGTGTTTTGCTTTTCCTGGTCATCTCTCTTAACAAAGCCTTTTCCCACATCCTTATTCCTTTGTTTCAGAGAATGATAGTGTTTGCATCTGAGCTCTAAGTTCTTTGAGATCTGCTCTAGAGATCTGCCCATTTTTCTTGGTTCTGTCCCATTAAGGAGGTATTTATGTTATGAAGCTTCTGTTTTTCTGTTATTTGGTTGTGTGTTTTTTTTTTTTTTTTTTTTTTTTTTTTGAGACGGAGTCTCCCTCTGTCGTCCAGGCTGGAGTGCAGCGGTGAGATCTCCGCTCACTGTAAGCTCCGCCTCCCGGGTTCAGGCCATTCTCCTGCCTCAGCCTCCCAAGTAGCTGGGACTGCAGGCGCCGCCAACTCGCCCGGCTAATTTTTTTGTATATTTAGTAGAGACGGGGTTTCACCGTGTTTGCCAGGATGGTCTCGATCTCCCGACCTCGTGATCCACCCGCTTCGGCCTCCCAAAGTGCTGGGATTACAGGCGTGAGCCACCGTGCCCGGCTTGTTTTTCACTTGTTAATCTGCCTTTCGTTACAGTGAATCTTGGCAAAAACCTCATGAAGAGTAAAGGAGAAAATTGTCTTCTCCTCTATATTTCACACAACTAAGTGTTGGGAAGCAATGGGATATAATGAATAATGTTCCCAGATAGATGAGTTAAATGATTGTTTGAGTTTAATTTCGAATACCCTCTTGAAATGTTTTTTAACAAATCAAGATGTCCAGATGCCCATGATCTGACTAGAAAAGTTCCAGAAGAGATTTTAATAATTACAGTGACGCTGAAGAAAGGAAATGACCTACTGTGTTATCTGTTTTAGAAATTAATTTTCAGCCCTACTCTCAGCAATGTACTTTATACTATTGGAAATCAGAACATCGTGGGAGGTATTAAAAAATATTAATATTTAGGCCTCAATCTCAGAAATTCTGACGCAGTTTGTTCATGATGAAGTCTACTTTTGAAAGATTTTCAGATGACTCAAGTGTGGTCCAAGTTATGGTTTTATTGTCATTGTCACTAAACTCTTGAAGTAAGAAATAATTTCATTTATGTGTATTTGGAGTATCATTTAAAAATTGGTACATAAAAGTTCAAAATGCAGTCATTATTACTGAATGGACTGAGATAACATATATTGTTCTGGTACTGGAATATGTAGGTAGTACTCAGAAGCTTGAGCAAAGCTCTAACAATTAGTAACTAAAGGAAAGAAAATTATCCTTTATAGATATAAGCCACCTTAAAGTGCTCTTGCTCATTCTCATCGAATGAGACAGCCTTAGGCCAGCAACATTTGGAAGTAGCACATTTTAAATGTTACCTTAGGTAGATAAATGTATGGACCTACCTAAGAAAGAAGAATAAAAGGGCGGGGAGGCTATGCAAAGCAAGAAAATAAATAACTAAAGGCTGAATATCCCTTATCTGAAATGCTTGGAGATAGAAGTTTCAGATTTTGAATTCTTTTAAAATTTAGAGAAATTTACTGATACATAATGTGTTAACTTAGGAATGAAAACATAAGTCTAAACATGAAATTAATATATGCTTTAATATACCTTATACACACAGCCTGATGCTAATTGTATACAATATTTTTAGTAATTTTGTGTATGAAACAGCTTTGATGGCATTTCTGACTGTTACCCATCACATGGGGTGAAGTGTAGAATTTTCCATGTGTGGCATTATGTCAGTGCTCAAAACGTTTTGGATTTGGAGCATTTCAAATTTCAGATTTTCAGATTAGGTACATTGAACCTGCATCCTAAAGCAAAAGTGGAAACAGTTCTTGAAAGCCTTGGCCCTAGAGGGAGCATTTCCAGTATAGTGTTCCTAGTTCTCTGTCATAAAGATGGGCAAAGGCTGTTGCAGCCAAGAGATTTCAAGTATTTCCCATAGGCAAGACTCTTCCCATAGTGAGGAATGCATCACACATCTTAGTTGATGCATGCAACTTTTCTGGTTCTATTAGCAATACCATGATGGCCAAGCAAACTTTCAGCTGATTATGATCTGTTTGTTTATATAACCTGAAAACATTGACAGAATCGTTGTATATCTGAATAATGAATATTCCAGTCCATAAAAGCACGTTACATTTAAATGATACATATAAGTTGACATTATATGTTTTTGTTGCTTTATTTTATTTATCTCAGTCTCACATGTCTCTCATAGTCTGATTATCTCTAGGAATCAAGCACACTGTCTTCCAAAGAAGGGGTAGATCCCAGAACAATGCTTCTTAACTTGTAAATTAATTCAAATCACTTGAGAGTGATGTGAGCATACAGATTCAAATTCAGTAGACCTGGGGTGGGACCTAAGATTTTACATTTTTAATAAACTTCAGAGGACCGCTATGCTGCTGATGTATATTACATACAGCAAGTTATTACTGCATAATTGTATAATAAAGATACATACCGGAAACATCTTCTTAGTTCCAGCCAACATTCCCTAGATGAGTGAAGCTTTAAAAAAAAAAGTGGAGGCCAGGCGCGGTGGCTCAAGCCTGTAATCCCAGCACTTTGGGAGGCCGAGATGGGCGGATCACGAGGTCAGGAGATCGAGACCATCCTGGCTAACACGGTGAAACCCCGTCTCTACTAAAAACTACAAAAAACTAGCCGGGCGACGTGGAGGCGCCTGTGGTCCCTGCTACTTGGGAGGCTGAGGCAGGAGAATGGCGTGAACCC
>NW_022312705.1:0-1043 GCF_002776525.5 Piliocolobus tephrosceles | reverse complement strand
GGAGCTCACATCAGTTGTTCCCAACACCAGTTGCATACTAGACTTACCTGGAAATGTTAATAGCACTAATAAAAGTCCCAATGTCCAGGGTCCACTCCAGACCAATGAAATCAAAGCCTCTGCCTGAATATCGGCATTTTCAAAAGTCTTTCTAGGAGATTCTAATGTGTAGTTAGGTTGAGTGCCATGACTCTAACTGAAGGAGCAACAACAGCATCACCACCCCTCCTCTATATACACACACACTCTCTCACACACTCACACACTCCCACACTCTCACACACTCAAACACACTCACACACTCATACACAGACACACACACACTCATACGCTGTGATTAATAACTTTGGTAATTTCCACGTGAGTGATGCAAACTGCAAGTTCTGAGTGTGTGTGAAGAAGGAAGACACCGTGGGAGTTGTAGTGGCCTCGGGAGTATCTTTCAGCACAGCTCTGCAGTTCTGGGCTCCGCCCAGCTGGACACTGCGCTCTGTGTTCTTGTTTTGTTTTGTTTTGGAGACCGAATCTTGCTCTGTCGCCCAGGCTGGAGTGCAGTGGCACTATCTTGGTTCACTGCAGCCTCAACCTCTCCATCTCAAGCTACTCTCCAACTCAGATTACCCTCCTACTTCAGCCACCCCCCACCCCAAGTAGCTGGGACTACAGGCGCACACCACCACACCCAGCTAATTTTTGTATTTTTCTTTTTTAGAGACAGGGTTTTGCCATGTTGCCCAGGCTGGTCTCAAACTCTGAGGTCAAGCAATCCATCCACCTCAGCCTCCCAAAGTGCTAGGATTACAGGCATGAGCCACTGTGCCTGGCCTCTGCATTCTTCAGAACAGGGCGGAGGTTAGGACAGGAGTAGCAAGCGAAGTCAGAGAGTGGGCATCTGGGACTGCTGAAGCCTCAGAATTGGTCCTAGGAGCCACGGGCAGGAGTAAACTTGCAGCTAAGGATCCAGTAGCCCCAGCCATGGGGAAAGGAAGCAGAAGCCGTGGGTCAGACAAGGCCTGGGAGAGGATGAGTGTCCTTAAAAATAA
>NW_022312704.1:0-3053 GCF_002776525.5 Piliocolobus tephrosceles | reverse complement strand
AGGAGTTCGAGACCACCCTGGCCAATATGGTGAAACCCCATCTCTACAAAAAATATTTTAAAAATAGCCAGATGTGGTGGTGGGCACTTGTAATCCCAGCTACTCGGGAGGCTGAGGCAGGAGGATCACTTGAACCCAAGAGGCAGAGGTTGCAGTGAGCCGACATTGCACCAGTGCACTCCAGCCTAGGCAACAAGAGCAAAACTCTGCCTCAAAAAAAATTAATTTCAGGCTTTATAATATTGTAAAATGGAATTAAAATTAAAGACTAAAACATTTTTATTAAAAGGACAATTTTTTAAAAAGTAAGTAAAAACTTTTCTTATGTATATTTACCCAAGTTGAAATATAGCCACGTGAAAAAGAGATTTTCCAAATGAGAATCTGGGATTTTAGCTTGAACATCCATTCTTGGATACATCATAATGTGAGCTTCCTAGAGGAAGACAATATGTCTGCTTTGCTCAACTTTGCATCTCTAGGATTTACCACAATGTTTGGCACATGATATACAAAGACTAAATCAATACTTTTAAATAAAATAATGAAAATAGTTTGTATAATTTCAACTTTCTCAAATATTTTAAAGGCAATATAATTTGTGTGTGTGGTTTATCACTCTAATCATCAAACAGGCTGTATTCTATATATCTTCTTTCCTACTCTATTTCCAGGAAGTCCACTAGTCCTAGAAAAGCATGAAGCAGAGCCATTCTCATTGGTTCACAGACCTGCAGCCTTACATGGATCTGCTCCAGCTGACCAGAGGCTTATTAGCATGATATTTCCATACTCTTGTATGTTACTGACTTTTTCAGTGCTTTATTTAGGACAATAGCTGAACAATAGAAGATTTTTTTCCCTTATTATTGTTAGTTTTAATTATTGTTTTCATTTTTTGGTTATTTTTGTTGACTTGTTAAGTTTTGGGTTTAAAAAAATGAATAAAACAAACTACCTAAAATATTCAATGTTCATATAGAGCATAAATTAATAGCATCATTCCACATGTCAAAACGTAGAACCTGAGGATGCAAATTCACCCAAGGTGTAGAAACAATTCCTAAAGCAAGACAGAAAACAGCTCATGATAAATGTTCCCCATGTTACAGTTTAACTTTCATTTAAACATTTAAAATGGTTTATAGTACATTATAGAATTACACAAATAACAAACTGGTCTATTCTCCTGTTGCTTGTACTCCCCTCATTTTAAGATTATTTCATTAAATGACAATAGGAATCATTAAGCTAAATGCATACTCTGCATATTAAAATTTTTGTATGCAAAGATTTCCAGGTTTTAACTGAAGTGAAACTTAGTAGTAATCTAAGGGAATGCACAGTCACCTAGTCATGTTACTATCAGGCCACTGAGGATAATTGAGGACTGAAGGCATTTTATGAGAACAAAAATACTAGTTTCAGATTTTGTACCTAGAGAGATATAGAATCAATGAGGCGGCAGAACAGAGAGCAGCATAGATATCCAAACTTCCAAATTCTCATACTTAAAAGCTCATCTCATGACCTTCTCAAGTTTTCTCTAGGCCTGGATTGTGTCAGTGAAAGACAAATGCACTGGGGTATTTATATCTAATGGAGAAAATAATAAAGCAGGGCAATGGGATAGCTGTTGATGGGAGCAATTGATACTGTATAATTTGTTAATTTCATTATGTGAGCACACATATTTAATTTATATTTAATAATTAATAGGATTTATTAATTTTGTTAATAAGATGCTGAGACGGATAATCAGCAATTAAACATTACTTGCAATCATCTAAAGTGGAATACAATTATACTTTTTGTTTGTTTGTTTTTTGTTTTTTGAGAGAGAGAGAGAGTCTCACTGTGTCACCCAGGCTGGAGTGCAGTGGCATGATCTCGACTCACTGAAACCTGGGTCTCCAGGGCCCAAGTGATTCTCATGCCTCAGCCTCTCAAGTATCTGAGATTACAGGAGTATGACACCACCCCTGGCTAATGTTTGCATTTTAGTAGAGATAGGATTTCACTATGCTGCCCAGGCTGGTCTGGAACTCCTGGCCTCAAGCGATCTGCTTGTCTCAGCCTCCCAAAGTGCTGGGATTACAGACATGGACCACTGTGCCTGGCTGGAATATAATACAAATATATTCTTGATATGAATTTCCCTTACCTGTCCACAAGACCTAAATCAGCAGTACTATCCTAGAGCTCACAGAATATGTGATCCCTTACACAGGATCCCACATAACCAATGGACCTACTCTAGAGCAAGAAAGTTGTATCATGTTCTGGCACTATCTGGAAGCAAATGACTTCATATGATCTTGGAGTAACCTAAAGATGGTATAGCTGAGACATCAGCTACAAAATGATGCCCTATAAGGATCAGACACTTTCAGCCAGGATTCAGTGTGTACTCTCAATCAATTATAATTGTACATTATTGTATCTACAGTAAAGTGTATGAGGTCAGGAACTAAGTAGAATTCACTGTGCCCTAAATGAAGAATTTGTGATTTTCTTTTTTACAACTCTAGGTTCTACGTTTAAGTCCTGTCTTCAAGATTGCAAAAGTCAATCTCGCATATAGATAAATAAAAAAGGTTATTTGCTATTATAAAAATTTTCAAAGAATACCCAGCTAAATGTAGAATAAAATATGAGTGTCTAAGAAGCTACACTGACTATGCTTTAGAATAATAGGTCATTATACATGTGGAGGAAGCTTCAGAATAATTTTATCTCATCCTCTATATTTATCAATGAAAAGATTAAAGGACCAGGAAGTCTGGGGGTTTTTCTCATGTTGCATGACTAGCTAGGGATATAAGAGTAAGTATAACCTTACTATCTCAATTCTCTGTAAATGTATATATTTACTTGATTGGGACACTTATTTGAAAAGTTCCATATGAAAAAATTGTATTCTGTGCTTTATTTTCTAATTAATTGTTAAGGAAGGTAAATGAAATGTGTAATCGGGATAAATGTTTTAGTTTAATTAAACTAATAAAATAAGAATGGATACAACAGCAAGAAAACTTTCAAAATTGTTAAAA
>NW_022312702.1:2279-5269 GCF_002776525.5 Piliocolobus tephrosceles | reverse complement strand
CATAATCTTTTCCATTCCATATTCCATTCCATTCCATTCCATTCCATTCCATTCCATTCCATATTCCATTCCATTCGATTCCATTTTTTTCCTTTCCATTCCATACCATTCCTTTCCATTCCATTCCGTTTGATATTCCATTCCTTTCCATATTCCATTCCATTCCATTGCATTTCATTCCGTTCCATTCCATTTCCTTCCATTCCATTCCATTCCATATTCCGTTCCATTGCTTACCATTCCATTCCATTTTCCATTTCATTCCATATCCCATTTCATTTCATATTCCTTTCCATTCCATTCCATTCCCTTTCGTTCCATTCCATTCCATATCATATTTCGTTCCTTTCCATTCCGTACCATTCCCTATTGCATTCCATTCCATATACCATTCTATTCCATTCCATACTCTTACATTCCATTCAATTCCATTCCAGATTCCATTCCATTCCATTTCATCGCATTCCATATTCCATTCCACTCCATATTCCATTCCATTCCATATTCCATGTTATTCCATTCCCATTCAATTCCATTACATTCCATATTCCATTCCATTCGATTCCATTCCATTCCATCCATATTCCATTCTATATTCCATTCCATTACATATTCCATTCCATTCCATTCACTATTGCTTTGCATTCCATTCCATTCCATATTCTATTCCATTTCATATTCCATTCCATTACGTATTCTATTTCATTCCATATTCCATTCTATTCCATTCTGTTCCTTTCCATTCCGTATTGCATTCCATTCCATACTCCATTGCGTTCCATTCCATATTCCATTCCATTCCATATTCCACCCCATTTCATTTCTTTCAATTTCATTCCATTTCATTCTGTTCCATATTCCAATCCATTGCATATTCCATACCATACCATTCCATTCCATAATCCATTCCTTTCCATATTCCATTCTATTCCATTCCATTCAATTTCCTTGAATTCCTTCCTTTCCATATTCCATTCCATTCAGCATTCCATTCCATTCCATTCCATATTCCATTCCATTCCATTCAATACTCCATTTCATTCCATTCCATATTCCATTCCTTTCTATTCCATTCCATTCCATATTCCGTACCACTCAATATTCCATTCCATTCCATAATCCATTCAATTACATTCCATACCATTCCATATTAAATTCCATTCCATATTGCATTGCATTCGATTCCATTCCTTTCCATTCCATTCGATTTCATATTCCATTCCATTACATTACGTTCCCTTCCATTCCGTTCCAACCCATTCAATATTCCATTCCATTCTGTATTCCATTCCATATTCCAAAGCATTATATATTCCATTGCATTGCATTGCATTCCATTCCATTCCATTCCACATGCCATTGTATTCCAAATTCCATTCCATTGCATATTCCATTCCTTTCCATTCCATTCGACTACATTCCAAACCATTCCATTTCATTCCATATTTCATTCCATGCCATTGTATAGTCCATAAAATTCCATCCTCCAATCCATTCCACATTACATTACATTCCGTACCATATTTCATTCCATTTCATCTTCCATTCCTTTCCGTATTCCATTCCATTCCGTATTCTATTCCATTGCATTCCATTCCATATTCCTTAACATTCGATATTCCATTGCATTCCAATCCATTCAATTTCGTTCCATTTTCTTCCATTCCCTATTCCATTCCATTCCGTATTGCATTCTATTCCATTCCATACCATATTCCATTCAATTCCTTTCCATTCCATATTCCATTCCATTCGATTCCATTCCATTCCACCTTTCTCCATTCCATTCCATTCCATATTCCATTGCATTCCATTCTATTTCGTTGCATAGCATTCCAAATTCCAGTCTATTCAATTCCATTCCATTCCATTCCATATTCCATTCCATTCCATATTCCATCCATTGCATTCTATTCCATTCCTTTCCATTCCATTCAATATTCCATTCCATCTTACATTCCATTCTATTCCATTCGGTTCTGTATTCCATTTCATTCCATTCCATTACATTCCATCTCATTCCATATTCCTTTCCATTCCATATTCCATTTCATTTATTCCATTCCATTCCATATTCCATTTCATTCCATATTTCTTTCCATTCTTTTCCATATCCCATTCCATTTCACTGTATTCCATTTTATATCCCATTCCATTCCACTCCATTCCGTTCCATTCCATTCCATTCCATATTCCTTTCCATTCCATATTCCATTATATTCCATATTCCATTACATTCCATATTGCATTCTATTTCATATTCCATTCCATTCCTTTCCATTCCATTGCATTCCATTCCATATTTCGTTGTGTTCCCATCCGTTCTGTTCCATTCCATTACATACTCTTCAAAATCCATTATATCACATATTCCATTCTATTCCATTCCATTCAATTACGTATTTTATTCCATTCCATTCCTTATTCTATTCCATTCCATTCCAATCCATATACCATTCCATTGCATATTCCATTCCAATCCTTTCCATTCCATTCAATTTTCTTCCATATCATTCCAGTCCCTATACCGTTCGATTCCATATTCCCTTCCATTCCATTCCATTCCATACTCCATTCCATTCCATATACCTTTCCATTCCATTCTATTCCATTTCATTCAATTCCATTCCACATTCCATTCCATTCCTTTCCATATTCAATTCCATTCCATTCCATATTCTATTCCATTGCACCTCATTCCATATTCCATTCCATTCCATATTCCATTGCTTTCCATTCCATTCCGTTCCCTTCGATTTCATTTCATATTCTGATCCATTCCATACAATTCCGTTCCATTCCGTTTCATTCCATTCCATATTCCATTTCATTCTATATTCCATTCCATAATCCATTCCATTCTATATTCCATTCCATATTCCATTCCATTATATATTCCATTTCATTCCATTCCAATCCATTCCATGTGCCATTCCATTCCATATTCCATTCCATTCCATTCCATTCCATTCCATTCCATTCCATTCCAT
>NW_022312702.1:0-2269 GCF_002776525.5 Piliocolobus tephrosceles | reverse complement strand
ATTCCATTCCATTCCATTCCATTCCATTCCATTCCATTCCATTCCATTCCATTCCATATTCCATTGCATTCCATTGCATTACATTCCATATTCCGTTTCATTCCATTCCATTACATTCCGTATTCCATTGCATTCCCTTTCATATTCCATTCCATTCCATATTCTATTCCATTCCATTCCATTAAAGTCCATTGCATTCCATTTTATATTCCATTCCATTCCATTCCGTTCCATTCCATTCCAATCCATATTCCTTTCAATTCCATATTCCTTTCCATTCCATATTGCTTTCAATTCCATGTTCCATTCCATTCCATATTTCATTCCATTACACATTCCATTCCTTTCAATTCCCTTCCATTCCATTCCATTTCATATTCTATTCCTTTCCATTTGGTTCCATTCCATTCCATTCCATTCTATTCCATATTGCATTCCATTCCATATTCCATTCCATTCCTTTCCATTGTTATTCCGTCCCGTTCCATTCCGTTCCATTCCATTAAATTGCATTCAATTCCATATTCCATTCCATACTATATACCCTTCCATTTCATTCCATTCCATTCTATTCCATATTTCATTCCATTCCATTCCTTATTCCATTCCATTCCTTTCCATTCAATTGCTTTCCATTCCATTCCTTATTCTATTTCATTCAATATTCCGTTCCATTCCAGTTAATTCCATTCTATATTCCAGTCCATTCCATTCCATATTTCATTTCATTCCGTGTTCCAATCTATTCTATATTCCATTCCATTCCATATTCCAATCCATTTCATATTCGACTCTATTCCGTATTGCATTCCATTCCATATTCCATTCCATTCCATATTCCATTCCATTCCATATTCCATTCCATTCAATTCCATATTCTATTCCAGTCCGTATTCCATTCAATTTCATATTCCATTCCCTTCCTTTCCTTTCCATATTCCTTTCAATTCCATATTCCATTCCATTCCATGTTCCTTTCAATTCCATATTCCATTCCATTCCATTTTCCATTCCATTCCATATTCCATTCAATTCCATTCCATATTCCATCCATTCCGTATTCCATTGCATGCCATTCCATGCTCTCTCCGTCCATTCTGTTTCGCATTGCTTTCCATACCGTTCCGTTCCGATTTGTTTCATTCCGTTGCATATTCACTTCCATTCTATTTTCCATTACCTCCCATATTCCGTTCCATTCCACTTCTTCTCATTCCATTTCATATTCCATTCCATTCCCTTCCATTCCATTCCATACTCCTTTCCATTCTATTCCATTCCGTATTCCATTCCATTCCATATTCCATTCCATTCCTTTCCATATTGCATTCCATTCCCTTCCATTCCATTTTATGTTCCATTCGGTTATATTCATTCCATTCCATTTCATCCCATATTCCATTCCATTCCACTTACGTTTCCCTTCCATTCCATACCATATTCCATTCAATTCCATATTCCATACCATTCCATTCCATATTCATTTCGATTCCATTTAATTCCATATTCCATTCCATTCCATCTTCCATTCCATTCCATTCCATTCCATATTCCATTCCATTCCGTATTCCATTCCATTCCTCACTACATTCCTTACCATATTCCTTTCCATTGCATTCTATTCTGTTCCATTCCATTCCATTCCATTTCTTCTTCCGTTACATTTCAATCCTTTTCATTCCATTCTATTCCCTTCCATATTCCATTCCATATTCCATTCCATTTCATATTCCATTCAACTCCATTCTATTCCATTCTTTCTATTCCACATATCATTCCATTCCATTCCATTCCTATCCATTCCATTTTATTCCCTTCTATTACATTCCATTACATATTCCATTATATTCCTTTCCTTTCCTTATTATATTCCATTCCATTCCTTTCCATATATATTCCTTATTATATTCCATTCCATTCCTTTCCATTCCATTCCATATTTCATTCCATTACATATTCCATTCTATTCCATACTTCACATTCCATTCCATTCCTTTCTATATTCCATTCCATTCCATTCCATTCTATATTCCATTCCATTCCATTCCTTTCCATTCCATTCCATATTTCATTCCATTACATATTCCATTCTATTCCATACTTCATATTCCATTCCATTCCTTTCCATTCCATTCCACTCCATATACCATTCCCATCTATTCCCTTCAATTCCAGTCCATTCCGTTCCATATTCCATTCCATTCCAATTCTTATTCCATTCCATTCCATTCCATTCCAATTCTTATTCCATTCCATTCCATTCCATATT
>NW_022312700.1:0-2256 GCF_002776525.5 Piliocolobus tephrosceles | reverse complement strand
TTTTTTATTACCAGCAATATAGAGCGACTCATTCATGTTGAATTTTGAAGTTGGCTAATTTTTCAGGATTTCTCAGTCACCTACCATAATTTCATCTCAGAAACCAAGATCTCAATTTCATATAGACATTTGGAATATTAAAACAGAAGGTTAAATGCTTCAAAATAATATTCGTGTAGAGGCTTGCATATGTGGACTAGGAATCTCCATGTATTACAAAGTTTATGAGAACATAACAAATGTTGATACACATATTTAATTCTAAAATAAAAACTTACAACAAATAAAATTTTAACAAATCAAGAACATTCTGTAGTTACACATTTTATGCCTAAAAATACATGTATTAAACACTGAAGGATGGATAAAAGAAATCACAAAAGAAAAAGAAAATATCTAGAGACAAATTGAAAATATGAAATACCGAAAGTTAAGAGACATCAAAAACAGTAGTATAAGAGAAAAATTTATAGCTACAAATGATTATAAAAAGTAGGATATCAAATCAACAACTTAACTTTATACCTAACAAATTAAAACCAGAGGGAAAAAGAGGGAACTAAAAGCTAGCAAAATAAAAAAAAATGTTAAAGATAGCAGTGGAAATAAGTGAAATAGAGAATAGAAAAATATCAAAAATCAACAAAACCGAGTTTGTTCTCTGAAAAAGTTCAACAAAACTGACAAACCTTTAACTAGATTGACTAAGAGAAAAAAGAATACTCAGATTACAAAACTTAAAAATCAAATGGGTACATTACTACCAAATTTTTGGAGTAAAAAAATAATGTAAGAGAGTACCATAAGAAACTGTACACTTAAAAATTGAATAACCTAAATAAAATGAACAAATTCCTAGAAACAAAAACCTACTAAGACTGAATCAGAAAAGTTGAATAAACCTATTCAGCAAGGAGATTCAGCAAGAAGACTGCATCAGTAATCAAACACTCAGCAACAAAGAAAAGCCTGGACCAGATGGCTTCACTGTTGAATTCTACCCAAAGTTTAAAACAAAATTAACAGCAGTTTTTCTCAAACTTTTTCAAAGCATTGAAGAGGATGTAACATTTTCTAACTTATTCTATGAGGCCAGTATTACCCTGACACCAAGTCAGACAAAGACACCATAAGAAAACTACAAACAAACATCCCTTACAAATGCTGATGCAAAAATCCTCAACAAAATACCAGCAATTCAAATTTAGCAGTGCATTAAAAGGATTATACACTATGAATGAGTATAATTGACTCCTGAAATAAAAGTATGTTCCAACACATGAAAATCAGTATAATATCACATTAACATAAAGAAGGAAAAAACCCTCATGTGATCATTTAATCAAAGAAAAGCATTTGTCAAAATTTAACCCACATTCATGATAAAATATACTTAATAAACTATAAAAAGAAATAAAACACCTTAACTTCATGTTATATTTTAAAACACACACACAGAGAGAGCTGACATTATGGTGAAAGACTGAAAGCTTTTACCCTAAGAACAAAAACAAGGATGCCTGCTTTTACTACTTCTATTTAATATAGTACTGAATGTTCTAGTTAGTTAAAACAATAAGGCAAGTAAAAATAAAAGATACTCCAATTTTTTAAAAAGTAAAATTATCTGTTCACAGATGACAATCTTATATGTTAAAAATCTTTTAGTTTCTGTGAGATAAACAGTCAGATGCAATAAATAAAATTCAGCAATACTGCAGGATACACTATCAATACACAAAAATCAGCTATATTTCTACAATCACAATAAACTATCTGAAGAAGAAATCAAGACATCAATATCATTTATGATAGCATAGCATCAAAAGAATACTTAGAAACGAAATTAACTAAGGACATGAAAAACCTGTACAGGAAAAACTATAAACGTTGCAGAAAAAATATTAAAGATGATACAAATAAATGAAAAGACATCATGTGTTTATGGATTGGAGGACAAAACCTTGTCAAGATGCCATTGTTTTCTATAGTCATCCATGGATTCAATAAAATCACTATGAAAATTCCAATATTTGCAAAAATAGAAAAACCTATTCTAAAATTCAGATAAAATCTCAAAAAACCCCAAGTAGCCAAATCAATCTTAAAAACTAACAAAGTGAGAGGACTAACACCTCTTGGTTTCAAACTTACTGCAATGCTTCAGTACCCAAAACAATGCTGTATCAGCACAGAGACAGACATAAAGACCAATGCAATAGAAATAAAGAACCAAAAAAGGGGATCATGATTTTT
>NW_022312699.1:0-9817 GCF_002776525.5 Piliocolobus tephrosceles | reverse complement strand
TGCCCTCTCTCACCACTCCTATTCAACATAGTGTTGGAAGTTCTGGCTAGGGCAATCAGGCAAGAGAAAGAAATCAAGGGTATTCAGTTAGGAAAAGAAGAAGTCAAATTGTCCCTGTTTGCAGATGACATGATTGTATACTTAGAAAACCCCATCGTCTCAGCCCAAAACCTTCTTAAGCTGATAAGCAACTTCAGCAAAGTCTCAGGATACAAAATTAATGTGCAAAAATCACAAGCATTCTTATACACCAGTAACAGACAAGCAGAGAGCCAAATCAGGAATGAACTTCCATTCACAATTGCTTCAAACAGAATAAAATACCTAGGAATCCAACCTACAAGGGATGTAAAGGACCTCTTCAAGGACAACTACAAACCACTGCTCAGTGAAATCAAAGAGGACACAAACAAATGGAAGAACATACCATGCTCATGGATGGGAAGAATCAATATCGTGAAAATGGCCATACTGCCCAAGGTTATTTATAGATTCAATGCCATCCCCATCAAGCTACCAATGAGTTTCTTCACCGAATTGGAAAAAACTGCTTTAAACTTCATATGGAACCAAAAAAGAGCCCGCATTGCCAAGACAATCCTAAGTCCAAAGGACAAAGTTGGAGGCGTCACGCTACCTGACTTCCAACTATACTACAAGGCTACAGTAACCAAAACAGCATGGTACTGATACCAAAACAGAGATATAGACCAATGGAGCAGAACAGAGTCCTCAGAAATAATGCCACACATCTACAGCCATCTGATCTTTGACAAACCTGAGAAAAACAAGAAATGGGGAAAGGATTCCCTATTTAATAAATGGTGCTGGAAATAATGGCTAGCCATAAGTAGAAAGCTGAAACTGGATCCTTTCCTTACTCCTTATACGAAGAATAATTCAAGATGGATTAGAGACTTAAATGTTAGACCTATTACCATAAAAACCCTAGAAGAAAATCTAGGTAGTACCATTCAGGACATGGGCATGGGCAAGGACTTCATGTCTAAAATACCAAAAGCAATGGCAGCAAAAGCCAAAATTGACAAATGGTATCTAATTAAACTAAAGAGCCTCTGCACAGCGAAAGAAACTACCATCAGAGTGAACAAGCAACCTACAGAATGGGAGAAAATTTTTGCAATCTACTCATCTGACAAAGGGCTAATTTCCAGAATCTTCAAAGAACTCAAACAAATATACAAGAACAAAACAAACAGCCTCATCAAAAAGTGGGGAAAGGATATGAACAGACATTTCTCAAAAGAAGACATTCATACAGCCAACAGACACATGAAAAAATGCTCATCATCACTGGCCATCAGAGAAATGCAAATCAAAACCACAATGAGATAGCATCTCACACCAGTTAGAACGGCGATCATTAAAAAATCAGGAAACAACAGGTGTTGGAGAGGATGTGGAGAAATAGGAACACTTTTACACTGTTGGTGGGATTGTAAACTAGTTCAACCATTATGGAAAACAGTATGGCAATTCCTCAAGGATCTAGAACTAGATGTACCATATGACCCAGCCATCCCACTACTGGGTATATACCCAAAGGATTATAAATTATGCTACTACAAAGACACATGCATACGTATGTTTATTGCGGCACTATTCACAATAGCAAAGACTTGGAATCAACCCAAATGTCCATCAGTGACAGACTGGATTAAGAAAATGTGGCACATTTCACCATGGAATACTATGCAGCCATAAAAACGGATGAGTTTGCGTCCTTTGTAGGGACGTGGATGCAGCTGGAAACCATCATTCTTAGCAAACCATCACAAGAAGAGAAAACCAAACACCGCATGTTCTCACTCATAGGTGGGAACTGAACAATGAGATCACTTGGACTTGGGAAGGGGAACATCACACACTGGGGCCTATCATGGGAAGGGGGGAGGGGGGAGGGATTGCATTGGGGAGTTCTACATGATATAAATGATGAATTGATGGGTGGTGATGAGTTGATGGGTGCAGCCCACCAACCTGGCACAGATATACATATGTAACAAACCTGCATGTTATGCACATGTACTCTAGAACTTAAAGTATAATAAAAACAAAACAAAACAAAACAAAAAACAACAACAACAAAAAAGAAACTATCTGTGAAAATGCTTTTTAATGTGTAATGTGTGGATTCATGTCACAGACTTAAACCTTTCTTTTGATTCAGCAGGTTGGAAAAACCCTTCTGGAGAATCTGCGAAGGGACATTTGGAAGCCCATAGAGGCCTAGGGAAAAAAAAAACAAATATCCACAAATGAAAACTAGAAGGAAGCTATCTGTGAAATGATTTGTGATGTGTCGAGTCATCCCATAGTGTTAAAACTTTATTGTGATTCAGCAGGTTGGAAATATTCTTTTTGGATAATCTGTGAAAGTTCAATTGAGAGTCCATTAAGGCCTTTGGGGAAAACCCGAGTATCCCCAAATAAAAACAGGAAAGAGACTCTCTGTGAAACTGATTCTTGATAAGTGGATTCATCTCACAGTGGTAAAACTTTCTTTGAATTCAGCATTTATAAAAACATTTTTTGGAGAATCTGTGAAATGTTATTTGGGAGCCCATTGAGGTCTTTATGGAAAAATTGAATATCCCCTGATAAAAGCAAGAAAGAAACTCCCTCTGAAACCGCTTTGTAATGTGTGCATTCATCTAAGAGAGTTAAACCTTCATTTTTATTCAGCGGGTTGAAAACACTCTTTTAGAAGAATTTTTCAAAGGACAACTTGGAACCTATTGAGGCTTATGGGGAAAAAACAAATATCCCCAGATAAAAAGAAGAAAGAAGCTATCTGTGAAACTTCCTTCTGCTGTTGGATTCATCTCACAGAGTTAAACCTTTCTATTGGTTCAGCACTTTGGAAACACTCATTTTGGAAAATCTTTGAAGGGCACATGGGAGCTGATTGAGGCTGTTGGGGAAAAACCAAATGTCTCCAGATAAAAACAGTAAAACTGCTTTGTGGTGTGTGGATCCTTCTCACAGATTTAAAACATTCTTTTGATTCAGCTGGTTGGAATCACTCTTTGTGGATAACCTGTGAATGTGCATTTGGTAGGTCATTGAGGATGAATGACCTCATTCATTCATATTAGGATACTAGGATTAAAAACTGAGTTTCTTCAGATAAGAACTCAAAAGAAGCTTTTTGTGAAACTGCTTTGTGATGTGTGGTTTCACCTCACAGATTTAAAACATTCTTTTGATTCAACAGGATGGAACCACTCTTTTTGGAGAATTTGTGAAGAAATATTTGGTAGCCCAATGATGCCTAGGGGGAAAAACACACTATACCCAGATAAAACTAGAAAGAAGCTATCTGTGAAACTGTTTTTCGATTTGTGAATTCATCTAACAAATTTTAACCATTCTCTTGATTCAGCAGATGGAAACACTCTTTTTGGAGAATCTGCAAAGGAACATTTGGGAGCCTTTTGAGGCCTATCAGGAACAACAGAATATCCCCAGATAAAAACTAAAAAGAAACTATCTGTGAAACTACTTTGTGATGTGCTCATTCATCTCACAGAGTTAAACATTTCTTTTGATTCAGAAGGTTGGAATTACTCTTTTTGGACAGTATGCAAACAAACATTTGAAAACCCATTGAGATCTACCAGGAAAAATGAATATTCCAAGATGGAAATGAGATAGGAATTATGTGTGAAGCTGATATAATGTGTGGATTCACCTCAAAGAGTTGAGCCATTCGTTTCATTCAGAAAGCCCCAAGGTTCATTTGGGGGCCATTGAGGCCTATAAGGAAAAGTTGAATATCTCCAGATAAATACTGGAAAGAAGGTATCAGTCAAACACCTTCATGATTTTTGATTCATCTCACAGATATAAAACTTTCTTTTGATTCAACAGGTTGGAAACACTCTTTTCAGAGAATCAGCAAAGAGATATTTTGGAGCCCATTGAGGCCTAAGGAAAAACACTGAATATCCATAGATAAAAACTCGAAAGAAGATATCTGTGAAACTACTTTGTAATATATGGATTCATCTCAGAGAGTTAAACCATTATTTTGATTCAGCAGGTTGGAAACACTTTGGGGAATCTGTGAAGGGACATTTGGGAGTCCATTGAGGGCTAAGAGGGAAAACCAAATATCCACAGGGGAAAAAAAAAAAAAACTTTAAAAACAGCCACCTGTGAAACTGCTTTGTAATGTGTGGATTCATCTCACAGAATTAAATATGTCTTTTGATTTGGCAGGTTTAAAACAATATTTTTAGAGAATCTGCGAAGTGACATTTGGGAGTCTATTGGGGCCTATGGAAAAAAAGCAAATATGTTACAATAGGAAATCAAAAGAAGCTAAGTATGAAACTGATGTAATGTATGGGTTCACCTCAAAGAGTTAAACCATTCTTTTGATTAAGAAGGTTGGAAACACTCTGTTTGGAGAATCTGTGAAGGGACATTTGGGAGCCCATTGATGCCTAAGCGTATAAATCAAATATCCCCAGATAAAAATTAGAAAGAAGCTATCTGTGAAACTGCTTTGTGATGTGTGGATTCATGTCACAGAGTTAAACCTTCATTTTTATTCAGCAGATTGGAAACACTCTTTGTGTAGAATCTGCTAAGGGACATTTGGGAGCCTGTTGAGGCCTATAGGGAAATACCAAATATCCCTAGATAGATACTAGAAGGAAGTTTCTGTGAAACTGGTTTGTGATGTATGGATTCAGCTCAGAGTTAAACCTGTGTTTTGATTCAGTAGGTTGGAAACAGTCTTTTTGGAGAATCTGCAAAGAGACATTCGGGAGACAATTGAGGTCTTTAAGAAAAAACAGAGTGTCCACAGAAATAAAACTTTCTACTTTGTGATGTGTGGGTTCAGTTTAAAAGAGTTAAACCTCTGTTTTAATTTAGCTGTTGGAAACACTTTTTTAGAAGAGTCTGCCAAAGGACTTGGGAAAAAGCCAAATATCCCGTGATCAAAATTACTTATCTGTGAAACTGTGTTGTGAAATTGTACCTATCTATGAAACTGCATTGTGATGTGTGTATTCATCTTGCAGAGTCAAATTTTTCTTTTGATTCAGCAGATTGGAAACACGGATTTTGGAGAATCTGCAAATAGACATTTGGAAGCCCATTGTAGCTTATGGAGAAAAACTGAATATCCCCAGATAAAAACTAGAAAGAAGCTATCTGTGAAACTGCTTTGTGATGTGTGGATTGATCTCAAAGAGGTAAACATTTCTTTTGATTCAGCAGGTTTTAAACACTCTTTTTATGGATTCTGTGAAGGGACATTTAGGAGTCCACTGAGGCCTAACGGGAAAAACTGAATATACCTGGATAAAAACTAGAAAGAAGCTATCTGTTAAACAGCTTTGTGATGTGTGGATTCATGTCACAGAGTTAAACCTTTCTTTTTATTCAGCAGGTTGGAAAAAAGCTTTTTGAAGACTCTGCAAAGGAACATTTGGGAGTTCATTGAGATCTATAGGGAAAAACCCATTATAATCAGTTACAAACTAGGAAGAAGTTATCTGTGAAACTGCTTTGTGAAGTGCAGATTTATTTCACAGAGTTAACCCTTTCTTTTGATTCAGCAGTGGGGAAAAATTCTTTTCAGAGGATCTATGAATGGACATTTGTTAACCCATTGAGACCTATGGAGGAAAAAAATGAATATCTCCAGATAAAAACTAGAAAGAATGTGTCTGAAACTGCTTTGGGATAGGTGGATTCATCAAACAGAGTTAAAACTTTCTTTTGATTTAGCACATTGAAAACACTCTTTTTGGAAAATCTGTGAAGGGACATTTGTGAGTGCATTGACGCCTATAAAGAAAAGCCAAATATCCTTAGATTAAAACTGGAAAGAAGCTATCTGCGAAACTGCCTTGTGATGTGTGGATTCTTCTCACAGAGTTAAAACTTTCTTTTCATTCGGTAGGTTGGAAAAACTATTTTTGAAGAATCTGTGAAGGGATATTTTGGAGCTCATTGTGGTCTAAGGGAAAAAAATGAATATCTCGAGATAAAATCTTGAAAGAAGCTATCTGTGAAACTACTCTGTGATGTGTGGCTACATCTCAGAGAGTTAAAACATTCTTTTGATTCAGCAGGTTGGAAACCCTTTTTGGAGGTTCTGTGAAGGGATATTTGGAAGCCCACTGTGGCCTATGGAAAAAAATAACCTCAGATAAAAACTAGAAAGAGGCTATCCCTTCAGAAACTGCTTTGTGATGTGTAGATTCATCTCACAGAGATAAACCACTCTTTGGATTCAACAGGCCGAAAACACTCTTTTTAGAGAATCTGCAAGGGAACATTTGGGATCCCATTGAGGCCTATGGGGAAAACTGAATATCCCAAGATAGCAACTCGAAAGAAGTTATGTGTGAAACTGATGTGATGTGTGGATTCATCTCACGGAGTTAAATAATTCTGTTGATTCAGCAAGTTGGAAACACTTTACTTGGAGAATCTGTGAAGGAATATTTGGGGGCCCTTTGAAGCCTATGAGAAAAAACTGAATATCCCCAAATAAAAACTAGAAAGAAGCTATCTGAGAAATGGCTTTGTGAGGTGTGGATTCATCTCACAGAGTTTAAACTTTCTTTTCATTCAACAGGTTGGATACACTTTGGAGAGTATGCAAAGGGACATTTGGGAGCCCATGGGGGCCTATAGGAAAAGCCGAATATCTTCAGATACAAACTAGAAATAAACCACCCATTAAACTGCTTTGTGATGTGTGGGTTCATCTTACAGAGTTAAAACTTTATATTGATTCAGCATGTTGGAAATATTTTTGTTACAAATTCTGTGAAGGGACATTTGGGAGCTCATTGAGGCCTAAGGGGAAAATCTGAATAGTCGAGATAAACACTGGAATGAAACAATCCTTGAAACTGCTTGGTAATATGTGGATTAATCTGATAGAGGTAAACTTTTTTTCATTCAGCAATTTGGAAACATTCTTTTTGGAGAATCTGGGAAGGTATAATTTGGAACTCTTTGAGGCCTATGGGAGAAACACGAGTATCCCCAGATAAAATCTAGAAGGAAACTTTCTATGTAACTGCTTTGTGATGTTTGGATTCATCTCACAGAGTTAAACCATTCTTTTGATTCAGCAGATTGGAAATGCATCTTTTTGGAGAATCCGTGAATGAGCATTTGAAAGACCCTTGAAGCCTATTTGGAAAAAAGAGATATAGTCAAATAAGAAATAGGAAGAAGCTATCTGTGAAATAGATTTGTGATGTGTTTATTCATCTCACAAAGTTAAAACTTTCTTTTGATTCAGCAGGTTAGAAACAATTTTTGGAGAATCTATGAGGTAAAGTTTCTAAGTCCGTTGAGGCCTAAGGGGAAAAACTGAATATTCCCTTCCCTCCTAAAAAAAAAAAAAAAAAAAAAAAACTGGAAAGAAGCTATCTGTGAAACTATTTTTTGATGTGTGGATTCATATCACAGAGTCAAACTTCATTTTTGTATTCAGCAGTTTGGAAACACCCATTTTAGAGAATCTGCGTAGGGACATTTAGGAGCCCATTGGGGCCAAAGGGGAAAAACTGAGTATCGCAAGATAAAAACTAGAAAGAAGCTATCTGTGGAACTGCTTTGAGATTCGTGGATCATCTCAAAAAGTTAACACATTTTTTGATTCAGCAGGTTGAAAACACTTTCTTTGGAGAATCTGCAAAGAAATGATTGGTGGCCTTTGTTGCCTATGGGGTAAAACCTAATATTTCTAGATGAAGACTACAGAGAAGGTATCTGTGAAACTTCTTTTGGGATCACATTGAGGCCAATTGGGAAAAGGGGAATATACCCAGATAAAAACTAAAAAAAAAAAAAAAAAAATGTTATCTGTGGAACTGTTGTGTGATGTGTCGATTCATCTCACAGAGTTCAACTTTTCTTTTGATTCAGCAGGTTGGAAACACTCTTTTATTGTTATTATACTTTAAGTTCGAGGGTACATGTGCATATCGTGCAGGTTTGTTACATATGTATACTTGTGCCATGTTGGTGTGCTGCACCCATCAACTCGTCAGCACCCATCAACTCGTCATTTACATCAGGTGTAACTCCCAATGCAATCCTTCCCCCCTCCCCTCCCCCTCTCCGTGACAGGCCCCAGTGTGTGATGTTCCCCTTCCCGAGTCCAAGTGATCTCATTGTTCAGTTCCCACCTATGAGTGAGAACAACTGGGGAAACACTCTTTTTAGATAATCTGTGAAGGGACATTTGGGAGCCCATTGAGGCCTATGGAAAAAAATCATGCATCCCCAGATAAAAAAACAGAAAGAAGTTATTTGGGAAACTGCTTTGTGATGTGTGATTATATCAGAGATTTAAACCTTTCTTTTGATTCAGCAGGTTGCAAATCCTCTTTTTGTAGAATATGTGAAGGGACGTTTGGGAGACCACTGAGGTCCATGGGGAAAAAAACGAATATCCTTAGATAGAAAGTAGAAAAAAACTATCTGTAACTACATTGTGATGTATGCATTTATCTCACAGAGTTAAACCTTTCTTTTGCTTCAGCAGGTAGGGAACACTATTTTAGGAGAATCTTCAAAGGGACGTTTTGGTGCCCATTGATGCCTACAGGGAAAAAGCAAATACTCCCTGATAAAAACTACAAAGGAGCTATCTGTGAATCTGCTTTGTAATGTATGGATTCATCTCACAAAGTTAAACCTTTCTTTTGATTCAGCAGTTTAGAAACATTCTTTATGGAGAATCTGCAAAAGAACATTTGGGAGCCCATTGTAACCTGCAAGGAAAAATGGAACATCCCAAGAAAAAAAAAAAAAAAAAAGAATATATCTGTGAAACTGCTTTGTGATATGTGGATTCACTTGACAGAGATAAACCTTTCTTTTGATTCAGCAGGCCGGAAGCACTCTTATTGCAGAATGTGTGAATGAACATTTGAGAGCCCATTGAGGCCTATGGGAAAAAACTAATATCTCAAGACAAAAACTAGAAAGAATCTATCTGTGAAATTGCTTTGTGATGTGTGGATTCATTTCACAGAGTCACATACTTCATGTGATTTATTAGGTTGGAAACAATCTTTTTGGACAATCTGCAAACAGGACATTTAGGAGCCCATTAAGGCCTGTGGGAAAAAACTGAATACTGCATGACAAAAACTAGAAAGAAGCTATCAGTGGAATTTATTTGTGATGTTTTGGGCTTATCTCACAGAGTTAAATCTTTATTTTGATCCAGCAGGTTATAAACACTCTTTTTGGAAATCTGCAAAGGTACATTCTGGCACCCACTGTGGCATATGGTGAAAAACAGAATATCCTCAACTAAAAACTAGAAAAAAGCTATTTGTGATACTGTTTTGTAATATATGGATTCTTCTCACTGTGTTATATTATTCTTTTGATTCAACAGATTGGAAACACTCTTTCCGTAGGATATATAAAGGGACATTTTGGAGTCCACTGAAGCCTATGGGGAAAAATCAAATTCTCCAGATAAAAAGTAAAAAGAAGCTATCTGTGAAACTGCTTTGTAATGTGTGGATTCATCTAACAGAGTTAAACTGTTCTTTTGATTTGGCAGGTTGGGAAAATGCCTTTTTAAAAAATCTGCCAAGGGACATGTGGGAGCCCATTGAGGCCTATCAGGAAAAATGGAATATCCCCAAATTAAAAAGAAGCTATCTAAAAAACTCCTTTGTGATGCCTGGATTCTTCTCACAGAGAAAAACTTTTCTTTTGTCAGCAGTTTGGAAACAATCTTTTTGTAAAATCTGGGAAAAGAAATTCCGAAACCAATTCAGGCCTAAGG
>NW_022312698.1:0-1775 GCF_002776525.5 Piliocolobus tephrosceles | reverse complement strand
ACGTGTAACTCTGTGAGTTGTACTCACACATAGCAATGAAGTTTCTCCGAATGCTTCTTGCCATTTTCTGTCTGAGGATATACCCTTTTTCACCATAGCCCTCAATAAGCTCCCAAATATCACTTTGCAGAATCCAAGACAACAGTCCTAGCAAACTCTGCCAAGAAGCAATATGTGTAACTCTGTGTGATGAAGTCACATATCAGAAAGCAATCTCTCAGAAAGCTTCCCTCTAGTTATTATGTGATGATATTTCCTTTTTCACCATGGGCCTCAATTCGCTGCCAAATATCACCTTGCAGATTCTAGGAAAAGAGTGTTAGCAAACTGCTTCCTGAGGACAAAGATGTAACTCTGTGGGACGAATTCACAGATCACAAAGAAGTTTCTCAGAAAGCTTCTTTCCCGTTTTTAACTGATGATATTTCCTCTATCAGCGTAGGCCTCAATGCCATCCAAAGTATAACTTCTCAGTTTCCTCAAAGACTGTGTTAGTGGCCTGCTCCATGAAACATAATTGTAACTCTGTGAGACGAATTCACGCATCACAGAGAAGTTTCTAAGAAAGCTTCTTTCCAGTTTTACTCTGAGGACACTTGCTTTGTCACCGTAAGCTTCATTGCGCTAAGAAGAATCCCATTGCGGATTCCAAGCAAACCGTGTTAGCAAACTGATAGCTGAAGAGAAAAGTGTATCTCCGTGAGTTGCACTCACACATAGCAATGCAGTTTCTCAGAATGCTTCTTTCCACTTTCTGTCTGAGGATATATCCTTTTTCCCCATAGCCCTCAATGAGCTCCCAAATATCACTTTGCAGAATGCAAGACAACAGCCTTAGCAAACTCTGCCAAGAAGCAATGTGTGGAACTCTGTGATGAAGTCACATATCAGAAAGCAATCTCTCAGAAAGCTTCCCTCTAGTTATTATGAGATGATATTTCCTTTTTCACCATTGGCCCCAATTGTGTCCCAAATATCAACTTTCAGATTCTACGAAAAGAGTGTTAGCAAACTGCTTCCTGAGGACAAAGATGTATCTCTGTGAGACGAATTCGCAGATAACAAAGAAGTTTCTCACAAAGCTTCTTTCCTGTTTTTAACTGATGATATTCCTTTTTAAACGTAAGCCTCAATGCCATCCAGAGTAGAACTTCTCATTTTCCTCAAAGACAGTGTTAGTGGCCTGCTCCATGAAACATAAGTGTTACTCTGTGAGAGAATTCACACATCACAGTGAAGTTTCTAAGAAAGCTTCTTTCCAGTTTTCCTCTGGGGACACTTTCTTTGTCACCGTAAGCTTCATTGCACTAAGAAGAATCCTATTGCAGATTCTAAGCAAACTATCTTAGCAAACTGATAGCTGAAGAGAAAAGTGTATCTCTGTGAATTGCACTCTCACATACCAATGCAGTTTCACAGAATGCTTCTTGCCACTTTCTGTCTGAGGATATATCCTTTTTCAAAAGAGCACTCAATGAGCTCCCAAATATCACTTTGCACAATGGGGCCTATGATGGGGAGGGGGTAGGGGGGAGGGATTGCATTGGGGAGTTATACCTGATATAAATGATGAATTGATGGGTGCTGACGAGTTGATGGGTGCAGCACACGAACATGGCACATGTATACATTCTTAACAAACCTGCACGTTATGCACATGTACCCTAGAACATAAAGTATAAGAAAAAAGAAAGAAAAAAGGAAATAAAAAAAGAAGAAGAATCCCACTGCAGATTCCAAGCAAACTGTCATAGCAAACTGATAGCTGAAGAGAA
>NW_022312697.1:505-11000 GCF_002776525.5 Piliocolobus tephrosceles | reverse complement strand
TTGTGCATCCTGCTTACACATGGGAGCATTCTGCGATGAGTAACTAAAAGGAGAACCTGGGCTGATAGAGCATCTTAACAAAAGAAAAATAAATGTTTAGAGAAGTGACAAAACAAAGGAAAGAACTTTGAGCTTCTAAGGGCAGCAAAGTGTGGAAAGCAACTATATGGGGAGACTAGTGATAGATAAGAATGAGTCAAGTTTATGATGTAGATTCCTCTGGTGCGATCCCTGGGCTGATAAGGGTCTAGAATTGTTTCTAGTGATTAACTTTTGTCTCTATAAACATTACAGGAACTGACATTCCAGTTTCAAATGTTTTATTGATGCTTTACGGCTATATGGGATTAACTGAGACTGGTCTCTTCCCAGAATGTAGACTAGAATAGTTTTATGCCCAGGACAGCTAACTGGAATCCATGTACTTCTGTATTCTTTGCAGCAGGCACTGACCAGAAAAACAACAAAGAAATTGGTGCTATTAAAAAATGGTTCCCCTGCCTCTGCTTTTTTGCTACTGATTATCAAGAAACATTGGTAGAAGACAGGAGGACGCCCTACCAAATATTTGTCCACTATTCTTTGTAGCCATGAAGCTATCTCAGCAAATAGATTAAAGTATGCAAAAAAAAAAAAAGACCAAATTTTGCTCCCATTCTAAAAACTCCCAAATGCGTAATGTAAACATCACTTAAAATTTATACCATCCATACTTTGTTATTGTTTATCTATTTAATGCCAAACAAATCATGTCCTACAAGCAATAAAAGTCACTGTATCCTTCTACAGGTGAAAGAGTAAGTTGAGACAATTCCAAGATATACAGTGCTGAGCAGTTGACCTAGTGCCTAAATGTAAGCAATGCATTTTCATTTTGGAAAAAAGGGATTATCCACTGTGAGTTATAATCACTGTATTATAGAAATGCCACCTGAGCAATTAAGTGTTTTACTGGGTCTGAGAATAGAAGCACTCTTATACTTGAATTTTGTGTCCAGATGTCACACAGAGCTGCTTTCCAACATGGTAGCCATTGGTCATGTTGGCTTTTGAGTCCTTGAAATGTGGCTAGTCCAAATTGAGACATAACATAATTATAATTCACATGCAAGCTTTCAAAGACTTTGTACAAAAATTCTGTAAAATATCCCATAATTTTATATTAATTGAATCTTGAAATTTAAAAAAACTTGGATATGTTGAGATAAATATATATACTGTTAAAAACAGGCTGGGCACGGTGGCTCAAGCCTGTAATCCTAGCACTTTGGGAGGCCGAGACGGGTGGATCACAAGGTCAGGAGATCAAGAACATCCTTGCTAACACGGTGAAACCCCGTCTCTACTAAAAAATACAAAAATTTAGCCGGGCGAGGAGGCGGGCGCCTGTAGTCCCAGCTACTCGGGAGGCTGAGGCAGGAGAATGGCGTGAACCCGGGAGGCGGAGCTTGCAGTGAGTTGAGATCCAGCCACTGCACTCCAGCCTGGGCGACAGAGCAAGACTCCATCTCAAAAATAAATAAATAAATAAATAAATAAATAAATAAATAAATAAATATAAATTAAAATAAAAATAATTTACCTGTTTCTTTTTAATGTGACAACTAGAAACTTGAAGTTTACATGTGTGCTTACAAAGACTCTCTTCTTTGGATAGAACCTTTAATCGAGCTCCTCTGAGTCCTCTACTTGACTCGGTCTGACCTCAGGCTTCCTTTTCTGTCCTTATAGAATACAGTTCAAGCAAGAATCTCGGTAAGTCAATTTAGGGAAAATCTCCCATGCTTGGTATATAATTACTCTAGATATCTTATCATTCAGCTTTGCCTTCAGCATGGTTCTGTCAAGCCAATTTAGCTAGAAACCCCTTATCCTTGATGCTTCTGAAAAGAGAAAAGATCACCTTGTGGCCATCAAACAGACCCTCAGAGGCAAAACCCCTTATCTGAAGAATTCAGAGGTAATGAAACTTCCCTGTTATCTAAAGCCACATCTAGCGCAGCCTTCTTTCCCAAGAATTTCTAAGCAACTAGAATTTCTCTACATCTCTGGAATGCATGCATGCCAAAACTCATTGTGCAACCCTTGCTGATATCAAGGTACCAAAATGGCTAGAAATGTCATAATTGACCATCACTTAGGTGACTAATATGGTACAAATTGCCCTAAAGTTCCTGCTTTAAGGGCCATAAACATGCCTTAAAAAATGCACCGAGGCGTGTTCAGTCTTCTCTTGTTTAAGCGCCCCACTGTACTCTGCTGCAGCATTCTTTCTAATACAACTTTTCTTTTCAAACCTATACCACTGTTGGTAAATTCTTTTACCATCCATGAGCCAATCACTCTCTGCCCCTGGGGCCCTGACACCTTGGCCAGAAGTTTCCTCTTAGTGATTTTGCATCCGCTGACATTTACCGAGTTTCTTGGTTGTAAATTCTCACTTGTTCTTACTGAAGTTGGAAGTTAAGACTAATTTATTTTCCCTATTGCAGGATCCCACTGCAGTGGTGCCTACATCTATCATCATGGCTCCTCTTGAATGAAATCTGTCTTGTCATCTTTAACAAATGTGTCACGAATATTTTCTTCTTTAACAGTGTTTTGAATATTTCTATTGAATATTGCTGAGAGAAACTGAGCTATCCTTCTACAAGATTCTCTTTCTCAAATTGATGTATATAGACATTTATAAACAACTCCTGATCATCATCAAAAGAGTTAGTGAGGTATTGGCAAAATCAAAGTTGGCATAATTTTTTGCCTCTAAAAAATAATTTATTTTTTGCCTCTAAAGGTTTTAACAAGAATCTCCATAACAACCTAATGTTTGAGTTCATCATTGTCACACAATTTCTCACCTTTCTTGGCCTGAATTCAAAAAATTGTTCTTAACTTTTTTTTTTTTTTTTTTTGAGGCGGAGTCTGGCGCTGCCGGGGCTGGAGTACTGTGGCCAGATCTCAGCTCACTGCAAGCTCCGCCTCCCAGGTTCACGCCATTCTCCTGCCTCAGCCTCCCGAGTAGCTGGGACTACAGGCACCCACCACCACACCCCGCTAGTTTTTTGTATTTTTTAGTAGAGACGGGGTTTCACCGTGTTAGCCAGGATGGTCTCGATCTCCTGACCTTGTGATCCACCCATCTCGGCCTCCCAAACTGCTGGGATTACAGGCTTGAGCCCCTGCGCCCGGCCTCTTAACTTCTTTAATACGATGCATAGATAACACAAAGGCAATGGAGAGAGCAAACTATGCAGTGATTTCTTGGAAACTGACACAAAAGCCCTAGAGAAAATTGTGAAGGCCTCTCTATTCACCACAGTTTCTTTTTCAACTTGTGTAAACTGCAACTGTATTCTATCTAAATATGGCCCATGTTTTCCTCATTGTAAACCAGGCTTGTGGATCATATAATTATCAGAAGACCAAGGAGTCCACAAGAAATAGCCACAGAAGATAGAAAGGACCAAGTTTAATCTTCCTGTAAGTTCTAAATCCTGCAATGTACACATCAGACTGAACATACAAGATTAAAAGGTAACTGCCTCTACTGAAGAAGGGAGAGTCAATGGCCTTTGGAAAGATGCTTAAGAGGGAATGGGGTGGGGGAAGAGAGAGAAAGAGACAATATTGATGAGAGGAACCCATAGTACACCAGATCCACTGGTTCAGAGATGTGTTCAGGATGTTGTCTCCATTCTCTCTCCTAATTCTCATGTTGACTCATAAGAGGCAGTGACTCACAACAGTAGCTTCGTTCGCTTTGGGAAAAACTCACATATTTATTCAGGAACCATAAACCATTTAGCTTTCTTGAGTGTGAGTTCTGATTCTGGAAAAGTCAGGAGTTCTCAATAACTCAGGCTGCTTGCATCAACAAAGTTCATAAGAAGAAAGAAGAATGTGAACTAGAAAGAATGTACTGTTGACTGGTTATTTTAATGCTACATATATTGAAATACTGCTTAAGGACACTTAATTGTAAGGACAAAAGTGATAAACGTATGTAAGAATTGAAGTTTCCAATATTTTGCTTGAAGGATCTAAGTAGCAAGCCATGTAAGTAACAATCGGTCACTGGAAACAAATGTAAATCTGTGGTCCTCTGAGAATTGAGCTTATTTTTCCCTTAAAATTATTTTGCAGGATGATGGATGTCTCGATAATGCTAGTGGCTATGTGACCAATATAACTTGGCATATACAACTCTCTTTTTGTCTGGAATAATATCCTATCAACTTGCCTCTGTAGCTTCCGGCTTTTTTCTATTCCTGGCACCCAGTGCTTGCTGTATTCCCATAACTGAGCCCTGTGTCTGTTGAAAAAGAGATGATACAGTTTAACGTAGAAGGTCCCAGAAGCAAGCAAGCAGGAGCAGGTGTGTTTTATCTCAAGCCCAGCAGGCCATCTTCTGCAGTAGGCTCCTCCAGCAGCTTAGCCAGCTGTGCAGTACATATGAAGTAGAGTCCAGAACTATGGTTCAGTACATGTGCCTATATTAGTAACCGCAACTACAAGCTGCCACTGTCAGCATCCACTCTTCTTGAAAATGGCTACACTGGAATGAGTTTTATTGCCTCATATCCACCAAAACACTCAAGCTCCCGATTTCTCCCTTTCTACAGGCAGAGACTTCAGACATCTAGTCATCAAATGAACTGTTTATTTTGTGATAACATTTATGGAATAAAAGGATTTATCCACATAGATTTACATTATATCAAATAACTTGCCCAGTTGATTTTCATCTTAATTCAGGTTCTCCAGTGGTAGACCCTGAGACAAAGATCTCTTACAAGTCGTTTATTTGAAAGGTGAAGAAATCACTTAGTAGGGTTTGGGAAATTAGATAAGGCACATTATTAAGCCAGCTACTCGCTGTGTGTCAGTGAAGCTTAATTCTACTAGGGACACACTAGGAGCCAATGTGAAGATCATGCCTCTAAATGCCACACAAGGGATATGGAGATTGGTGTATTTTTCTTATCAACTCCTTGTTGTATTTGGTTGAGCACTACTCCCAGGTGGTCCTAATCTCCAGCATAACTGACCCCACCCTTAAGCTGCTGAAGCTTGGTGATTAGCCAGAGATAAACCTCAGGCAAAGGAAAAGAAACCTATTTCTGGCAATTGAAATTCAAATAAGCCTGTACTAAAGTGGTAAAGACAAAAATATGAGTAAGATACCTACAATTTTTCTGACAGTTATTCAGTTGAACAACTGAACCTTTCAAGTAAGAAACTCTCTGTACATTAAAGAATACACTAGACCAGTCTAGTCACTATGCATTTTTTAAAGCCAAATTGACTAGATGAGGAATTTTGAACAGATTTACCTACACTCCTCCTTTCGCCTCTGCTTCTCTTTGCTTGTCTACAGAGAACACATATGGCTTAGAGGTGTATTTCTTTACTTTTTACAAAGAGACTTTGCTGCCAAAGCTCTCCAGATTTCTCTGATATCATTAATTAGCCCTTGGTTTTAGAATCTGATTGGCTAAAAACTAATAGAAAAATTATCTTAATACTTATAGCCAAAGCTATATTTTGTAAAATTTGTCTGATATCTCTCATTTACCCATTTTGCTTTCACCCTTCCTTGATCTCATCCCAAAGATATCCATATTTTGACTGTAGTTATTGACTATAATACTTTTATAAAATTTCTTCCTCATATAATTTCCCATTTTATGGAATTTCATTGATCTAAAAATACTTTGCATGCAAGGGTTAATGGTTCACAGACGCTTAGTTATTTCTAGCATATAAATTAGATGATCCATATATACACAATATATGTTTTATATATATCATATGTACACATACACCGTTGAAGTATGCCATATAAATATATGCTCTCTATATATGTGTATTATATATATATAGTTTATTGACATATACCATGTATATATACACTTGAATAAGAACAGTGATGAGAGTTAAAAACTGCAGGAGAACTCAGTTATGGGGTCTTTTGTCTATATATATATATATATATATATATATATATGTGTATGTATATGCATATATATATACATGCTATACTTCAGTATATATTGAAGAGAAATATATAGTAGAGAAATAACTCTGTAAGCATCTGTGAACCATTAACCCTTACATGCAAAGTATTTTTGCACTGTAGCATACTGACATGGTAACATACATTGGGATACAGGAAGTTTCTCTAGCATCTTCCAAATTATATTATCTAAGTGTTCTCTTTCACATTGCACACATCAAAATATACTTCTTTGATCCATTTTTGTCATACTTGCCTGCACATAACCTTGTGTTTCTAGCAGCTGTTTCATGGCATATATTTTATCTCTTTGTGTGTGTGTGTGTGAGATGGAGTCTCGCTCTGTTGCCCAGGCTGGAGTGCAGTGATGCAATCTCAGCTCACTGCAACCTCTGCCTTCCAGGTTCAAGAAATTCTCTTGCCTCAGCCTCCTGAGTAGCAGGGATTATAGGCGCCAGCCACCGCACCCTGCCAATTCTTATATTTTTAGTAGAGATGGGGTTTCACCATGTTGGCCAGGCAGCTCCCAAACTCCTGACCACAGGTGCTTGGCCTTGGCCTCCCAAAGTGCTGGATTACAGGTATGAGCCACCGCACCCAGCCTATATCTCATATTTCTAAATAAGATTCTTGCAAAATTAAATTTTGGAAACCTGCTTCCTATCTAAAAATATTTGTTTCCTTCTTAGATTTCTTTTTCAAAATGATTTATGGCTCAATTTTGAAAGCCTCATATTGAGTTAAGTGTGAAATGGGTTGATATGTGTATACTGCTTTGAAATAGATGAAGCAGGGAGAGACTAACAATGGAAATGCCATCGTCTCATTTATTTCACGTTTAGGTAATCAAATTGTTGTCCACACAGACAAGGCAATCACAATATTTTAAACCACACTTTCAAATTTTCCTGAGGCTCTTCCATTGAATCATTGTGGCCATGAGGAGCTGAATTTAAGAAAAATCAAGGAGAGTGATAATGAACAATTCTATGAATGAAACTTTTTTGCATTTCTTTTTTGCTCTGAATTATAACAAACTCTTGGCAGATCCTAAAATATTGTGTCTATTATGTCTGTTTCAATCTCCATTCCCTTGAGGTTCTAAAGTCTGCATAAGGCCATCACAAAAATGAAAAGTTGAGTGTTTGAGTCCTTCACATTAAGAGTGGGGAAAAGTAAAGCCTGAGGAATCATATCTATGGCCAACGTGGGAAAAGATAACTATTAATCTCAGTAACATGGGAAGCAGTATTGATATTCATAATAGCCTAAAGCACATTCTCAAACATAAAATGCAGCAAACATCATTAGGTGAGTAACATTCTCCTTAGTTCCTCAAATATCTCATTCATCTATCATTGGAAGAAACAATGATATGCCTTAGGGATGCTCCTGAATATTTAGATTGATTTCTTTAAAACACACACACACACAAACGGAACCCTCCAAATGAAATATTTCATCTTTGAAGACAGAAATATAAAACGTACATGACAGAGCATTTTTCCTGTTCTGCATGTAAGGAGCTTGGAAATCTTCACTCTGTTCTAACAAGTAAGGAGCTAAACAAACTGAAAAAAAAAAACAACTCTTTTTAGATTTGAAAAGAAGTGACATCACAGGGCAAAACACTGTTCCCAGAATTGAAGTGACAGACAGGCAGATGCATAAAATTACAACCTACCTGTACAGAAACCTCCATGGAACCAGTGCCAGGGTAAGGAAACTGGAACTGTATTTGACAAATTGCTCTAGGCTCAGTGTGAACATTGAGACTTAAAAACTGCAGAAGGACTCAGTCATGGGGGTTGGGGGGCTTTCATCAGTTTTACCTCAAGAAACTTTACTGATTCCTCACATTAGACATGAGGGGAAAACGCCCTTGTGCTCCCAGCAGGGAGTGGGGAAAGGAATCATTTTTAATTATGCCAGAGCACGCTGTTCTTCTTAAACAGGTGTGCCCTCAGGAGGAACTAGTTAACTTGAGTCTAGCCTGCTGAATCTTATCAGAGTCAAACTTTCTCTAGGAGAAAGGACAGATCTAACTCTAGCCTCTAGCTTTCCATATGAGTCAAAGCAAATATGAAACTCCAGCTCAGTCTAGCTATCCTATTCTACCTATAGAAGGAGAGAAAAACCGCAAAACACATGTAAATATTCACAGTAATGAGGAATAGGCTCACTAAAAGACAGAGGCCTTATCCCAGGACGATAGACTAATTTCTCTCCTCCCACACCTTAAAACCAAATTACTAAAGACCTATTTAGAGTAACTCATTTTACATAGTACATCCTGTTCAGCTGTCTATCTTATCTGTCTGTGTATCTATCTATGTATCTATCTATCTATCATCTATTTAAGAGATACACACACACACACACACATACTCTAAATGGCATAAAAGAAACAAAACAAAACAAAACAAACAAAAACACAGTTTGAAGAGACAGACACATGGCAGAGATCTTGAAATTGCCAGAACGGGAATTTAAAACAACTGCGATTAACACAGTACAGGCTCTAACAGATAATGTAGGCAGCATGCAAAAACAGATGGGAAATGTAAGCAGAGAGATGAAAATCCTAAGAAAGTATCAAAAAGAGATGCTAGAGATAAAAAATAATGTAATCAGAAATGAAGAATGTGTTTGCTGAACTTATTAGCAGAATCCACATGGCTGAAGAAAGAAACACTGAGCTTGAAGATAAATCAATCGAAACTACCAAAACTGAAAACCAAAGAAAAAAAAAGACTACAATAGAATAGAACATCAAAGAACAGTGACACGACTACAAAAGGTGTAACCTACACATAATGAGAATGCCAGAGATATTAAAAATAACAAAAGACATTTTTCTCAAATTCTCTTTTTTAATATCCTACTAGTTTCTAAAGAGTTAAATCAAGTCTTTGATATTTTACTTAAAAAAGAAAACAGTAATGATAGATATTAATTCAACTGTATCAGCAGTCACTTTAAACAACAATATTCTAAATGTACCAATTAATAGACAGGGAATGTCAGAATGGATCAAAAAATAATATGCAACTCTAGGTTGTCTACAACAAACCCATTTTAAATATAAAGACACATATAGATTAAAATTAATTGAATGTAGAAAGATATACAATGCTAGTACGAATCAAATCGAGAGTAGCTAGCTGTATTATTTTCAGACCAGAGCAGGCCAAAAAAAAAAAAAAATAGTTATCACAAACAAAGAGGGGCATTACATAAAGATAAAGGGGTCTATTATCCAACAAGAAATAGCAGTTCTTGTAACAACATATCATTCTACTAATGCAACATCAATATTCATGAGGCAAAAACTGATGGAACTGCACAAAGAAATAGATGAATTCACTATTTTAGTTGAAGGTTTCAGCACACCTCAATTAGAAATGTACAGATCCAGCAAGGGGAAAATCGGTAAAGATATAGTTAAACTGCTATGGTTTGAATGTTTGTTCTTCCCTAACCCCCCAAATTCAAATGTTGAAATCTTAATACCCAAGGTGATGATATTTGGAGGTGGGCCTTTGGGAGGTGTTTAAGTCATGTAAAGATGTTGAGAGAAGGCACAGTCTATAAACCTAAAGGGATTAGTGGCCTTATTAAAAGGACTTTATAAATAGAAACTTTGCTCCTTCCACCTTACGAGGCCATTGCCAGAATATGTGATCTGTAAGCCAGAAAGTATACCCTCACTGAATTTGCCAGAGATGGTTACATGGAATTTGCAGCCTCCATATTTGTGGGAAATAAATTTCTGTTGCTTATAAGCCACCCAGTCCATGACATTTTGTTATAGTAGTCTGAAAAGACTGAGACATGAGCCCAACAACACCGTCAATCAACAGGATATATTTGACTACAATATACAGACTATTTCATCCTACGAGAGAAGAATATACACTCTTCTCAAGCTTACAGGGAACATTCAATAACATAGACCACACCTGGGGCCATAAAATTAAACCTAACAAATTTAAAATAGTAGAAATCACACAATGTCTGCTCTTAAACCAGAGTGGAATTAAACTAGAAATTAATAGCAGAAAGGCAGAAAATCCCAACATACATGGAGCTTATACAACATACCTCTAAATAACACTTGAGTTAAAGAAAAATCTCAGTTGAAAATTTAATATATCGTGGATGGACGCGGTGGCTCAAGCCTGTAATCCCAGCATTTTGGGACGCCGAGACGGGCGGATCACGAGGTCAGGAGATCGAGACCATCCTGGCTAACACAGTGAAACACCGTCTCTACTAAAAAATACAAAAATCTAGCCGGGCGAGGTGGCGGGCGCCAGTAGTCCCAGCTACTCAGGAGGCTGAGGCAGGAGAATGGCGGGAACCTGGGAGGCGGAGCTTGCAGTGAGCTGAGATCCCGCCACTGCACTCCAGCCTGGGTGACAGAGCGAGACTCCGTCTCAACAACAACAACAAAAAAAAAAAAAAAAAAAAAAAAAA
>NW_022312697.1:0-405 GCF_002776525.5 Piliocolobus tephrosceles | reverse complement strand
CTTTAACTTTAGGAAACTAGAAAAAGAAGAACAAATTAAATAATTAAATACAAATTAAGCAGAAGAAAATAAGTAATATAAATTAGAGCAGAAATAAATGAAATTAAAATAGAAAGTCAGAGGAGAAAAATCAATGAATCCACTAACTGCATTCCAGCCTGGGCAACAGAGTGAGACAGGGTCTGTCTCCAAAAACAAACAAACAACAACAACAAAACTACAACAACAAAAAACCTCCTGGAACTGGTAAGCTATTATATCAAAGTTGAGAGATGCATGCAAGGAATAATATACAAAAATCCATCAGCACATGGCATTTGAAATTAACAATGCAATACAACTCACATTAGTACCCTAAAAAATGAAATATTTATATGTAGTCAAACAAAATATGTACAACATCTG
>NW_022312695.1:7905-9634 GCF_002776525.5 Piliocolobus tephrosceles | reverse complement strand
ATGGAGATATTTTCCTACCTTCAGCTTTTTATTTATTTATTTATTTAGTCAGGGTGTTGCTCTGTTGCCCAGGTTGGAGTACAGCGGTGTGATCATAGCTCACTTCACCCTCAAATTACTGGATTCAAGTGATCTTTCCACCCCAGCCTCCTAAGTAGCTGGGACTATAGGTGTGCACCACAATGCCTAGCTAATTATTTTCAACCTTTTTTCATAAAATTAACTCAAAATGGGTCAAAAATGTAAATTTACAAGTTAAAACTATATGTTAGAGGACAGCAAAGGCATACATCTTCATGACCTTGGATTAGGCAACAGCAGTTTCTTAGATGTGATGCCAAAATCCACATGCAACAAAAAAGGTAGATAAATTTGACATCATCAAAGTTAAAAATTTGTACATCGTAAGACATTGTCAAAATAAGGAAAACAAGGATCTATTAGCAACTCACATATCAGGTAAGGGTTTAATATCCAGAATACATAAAGAACGTCTCCAACTCAACACCAAAAAAACAAACAAACAAAAATGCAACTGAAGAGTGGGCAACATATTTGAATAAGTATCTCCAAAAAGATGAGATAAAAATGGCCAAGAAGTACACGAAAAGATGCTGAGCATCATTAGGGGATTGCAAATAACCACAATGAGATGCCACTTCGTACCCATTATAATGGCTGTGATTTAAAAAAGATAGACAATAATAAGTATTGACAAAGAGGTAGAGAAATTGAAATTCTCCCTTTTCTCGTGATGGAGCCCCTCTCTGTCACACAGGCTGGAGTGCAGTGGCATAATCTTGGCTTACTGCAGCCTCCACCTCCCAGCTTCAAGTAATTCTGCCGCCTCAGCCTCCCGAGTAGCTAGGACTACAGGCACACACCACCTAGCTAATTTTGTATTTTTCCTAGAGACTGGGAGGGGGGCTCATCGTGTTTGCCAGGCTGGTCTCGAACTCTTGACCTCTGGTGATCCACCCATCTCGGCCTCCCAAAGTGTTGGGAGTACAGGTGTGAACCACCACACCTAGCAGAGAAACTGGAATTCTCATACGTTGCTGGAGAGAATGTGAAATGGTACAGCTGGAAGACAGTATGACAATTCTTCAAGAAACTAAATGTAGAGTTACCGTATGACCCAGACGTTCTCTACTCTTAGGTATATACTCGAGGAAAGAAACCAAGTCCACACAAAAACATACACAGACTGTTGTAGCATCATAACATCATTCCTAATAGCACAAAGTGGAAACAATCCAGATGTCTACTAGCTATTGAATGGATGAACAGTGTGTGGAATTTCCACACAATGGAAAATCACATGGCCACACAAAGGAATGTACGACTAATACATGCTACAACATGGATGAAGCTTTAAAGCATTATGTAAATGAAGCAGTCACAAAAGACCACGTTGCGTTTTTATAAAATTTCCCAAGAGGCCAGGCACAGTGGCTCACACCTGTAATCCCAGCGCTTTGGGAGGCCAAGTCAGGCAGATGATGAGGTCAGGAGTTCGAGACCAGACTGGCCAATATGGTGAAACCCCATCTCTACTAAAAATACAAAAATTAGCCGGGCATAGTGGCGCACAGCTGTCGTCCCAGCTACTCAGGAGGTTGAGGCAAAAGAATCACTGGAACTCAGAAGGCGGAGGTTGCAGTGAGCCGAGATTGCACCACTGTACTCCAGCCTGGGCAATAGAGCAAGACTCCATTAAAAAAAAAAA
>NW_022312695.1:4123-7805 GCF_002776525.5 Piliocolobus tephrosceles | reverse complement strand
AGTTTCCCATGGCTGCCATAACAAGATACCATAAAGTTGGAGGCTCCTATCTCTGGGTCCATGGCTTTGGCCTCTGAGCCCCATGACTCTGCTCTCATGATCATCTTTCCTTTTCTTAAAGAGTAGCAAGTGTTTGAGGCTGAGTAGTTTTATCAGCCTATTTTCTGCCTCTAAATTTTGGGAGTTCTTTGATTTTGTCTAGTCTCTAAACTTTCTATGATTTTGTCTAGTCTGTAAACTTTCTAGTCCAAGGTGGCAGTGTTTCTTCTCATAGAACATTCTAAAATCCTTGTGGAATTTCTGCGTATATGATGGAATTCATGGCGTTAGATGAGGTTTCTCCACAGATCTTTCCTAGATAATTTAGTCTCTTTGCCTCACCTCTGTGAGATGATTGAGGGGATTCATGAGTCCCATGTTTAATATCTTTGGCACTAGGAAAATTTGCAAGGCGTGTCACGCCGTTGACATTCTCTACAGAACACGCTTTCCTAACTGGATCTCCTAGTTTTAGCATTTTGGTTTTTTCCAATGTGAATAGCCTGAGAATTTCCCAAATCATCAAGTCTAGGTTCTTTTTTGCATAACAGTTCTTCCCTCAGTTTATCTATTTTGTTGTACTTTTAAATTCTTTACAGTACCTCAATTTATCTCTTTCCTCTTGCATTTACTATAAGTGGGAAAAAGAAACAAAGCTGAGTCTTGAGTGCTTTGATTGCAAGTCTGCTCAGGTAAATGTGCAAGCTTATTGTTAATGATTCTGCCTTCCGCACAGCTGTAGGACACAATCCAACTAAATTTTTGCTATTCTATAGCAAAGAACATCTTTGGTCTAGTTTCCTGTAACATGTTCCTTGTTTCCTCTGTGCCATTAGAATCACCTTTAATGTTCATGGGTTTACCAACATTGTTTATGACAGTATATGTATTCTTGAAAATAACACAGGCTTTCTATTAAGTTCCTCAATTCCTTTAAGGCAGAGTACGGATGACAGAGTCTTTAATATCCACATCTACCAACAGCCTCGTCAAGGCAACCTAGGCCTTTTTTATCATGGTTTCTCACAATTCTACCATCGCCACTTTATTATCCAATTTCAAAGCCACTGCCACATTTTTAGGTACCCCACTCCTGGTAGGAAAAAATGCATATGTTTCCTGTGACTGCTATAACAAGTTCCTACTAACTTGATGGCTTAAAAGAACAGAAATTTAATCTCTCACAATTCTGAAGACCAGAAGTTCTCAAAGTCAGTACCATGGGCAAAAATCACAGTGGCAGCAGGGAGGCTATAGTAGAGGAACCTGTTTCTCACATCTTTCAGCTTCTGGTCACTACTGGTATTCCTTGCCTTGTGGCTGTATCACTCCAGTCTTTCAAGGCCCAGCATCACAGAGTAGATTCTTTCTATATTCCATCTTCACATCGCCTTCTGTGTGTGTGTGTGTGTGTGTGTGTGTGTGAATTTCTGCCTCCCTCTTACATGGCAATTGCACTTAGAGTCCACCTGTATAACACTCTGTCTCAACATCTTTAACTTCACCACACCTGCAAAGACCCTTTTCCCAAATGAGGTAACATTTACAGGTTTCGAGGAATAGGACCTGATCTCTCTAAGTACTGTTATTTAGCCTCCTTCAGGTAGAAAGTTGATGAGTGATTGTCAAGGGCCAAAGATGCTGTGGGGGAAATGGAGTTTTCATTTGGAGTGATGAAAATGTTCTAAAATGGGACTGTACATAGGGGCTCACGTCTGTAATCCCGGCACTTTGGGAGGCCTGGGCGGGTCAATCCCTTGAGGTCAGGAGTTTGAGACCAGCCTGGCCAATATAGCGAAACCCTACCTCCACTAAAAATTCAGAAATTAGGAGCTGTGGTGCACATTTGTAGTCCCAGCTACTCAGGAGGCTGAGGCAGGAGAATCGCTTGAACCTGGGAGATGAAAGTTGCAGTGAACTGAGATCATGCCACTGCACTCCAGCCTGGGCTACAGAGTGAGACTCCATCTCAAAAAAAAAAAAAAAAAAGGAAAAAGGAAAAAAAATGTTCTAAAATTGATTTTGATAGTGCTGCACAATTCTGAATATAGTACCAAAAACCAATGAATGGCATGCTTTAAGTTGGTGAATTGTGTATCAGCCAACTTATTAATATATATTTTAATGGAACCAGTAAAGGTGATGGATGACAGGTCTGTCTGCTTGATGACCAGGTCAGGACAGCATGATTTTCTTGGGTAGAGGGCACTGCTGGGGCTGCCCAGTTCCTGCTTAATGAAATCCCACACTTGGACAGAACTGGAACAGAGGCAGTGGAGTAGGCTGTCTGGGAGGCATTGGCCATGTTCTTAGAGAGTTCTGGCTCTCCGTGTAACTTCCTCCAGGGAGCCAGATCTTTGGGCCACTTGGCATGTCCACGGTCCAAGTTCATCTCAGCTGTGTGAGGGTGCACTCGGTGGTGTTAGAGCATCTCGTGTGTGGTCAACACACTCCTACTCATTTTTGTAGGAGAACACAGGGCATAGGAACCCTTTGAAACATGCATGTGATTTTCTCATGACAGTTCTGAGTCCAGGCAGAGCTGCTTTGTCCAAGTGGGGCACCTCCCCGGGGAAGCCCAAGTCCCTAACACAAAGGCTGCCCCTCAGAGGAAGGGCTGGCTTATAAGCACTGCTGGCTTCCCACCACCAGCTGGGCCTCAGCCCTCGTGGCATTCCTGGTCAGCACTGTGGGGCACCCAGGGGGCAGTGGCATCAGGGATCCTGCTGCAGGCACACCTGTGCTGCTCACATGGGAACCATGTCCCCACTGTAAAGGATGAAGAGCAAGGTCCTCAGGACCCGTGTCCTCAAAATACCTTGCACTGCACCACCCATCAAGAGTGGGCCTGGTGGCTGGCAGGGCCAGGTAGTGAGTGCCTCCCTGTGCTGCCCACCACTCTGGGCACCGGAGGTACTTGAGGTACTGCAGCCCTCTGGTGATAAGAGGTCCCCCCTTTCTGTGCACTACCCCATCATCTGTGATTGTTACAATTGTTTCTGTGTTCATCAGTATTGTCACTGTGTACAATTCTCCATGAACCTGGGCCTGCTGTTCTCTGAATGCTGTCAGCCTTGGAGCTGGCACTGTCCAGTCTAGCCCTGGTCAGCTCAGACCTCAGTTGTCCTCGTCTCACATACTGTCCTGGTTCATCCTCCAGCTTCCTGGCAAAGTTCCTGCTCCCTGAAGCAGGAAGTGGCTGAGATTAATGCCAAGGAAATGGGGCCGTGGGCTTGGGAGGACTGTGCTGCCGGGTGAGGATGGCACTGAGCTGGCTACTCTGAGACCATGAACACAGCTGTGTTGTGGTGGGAGGGTTGGTGTTGGTGTAGCCACGGCACTCTAAAGATTGCCCTCTGAGGAGAAAGGTGAGCCTGGCCGGACCCCCTGTCAAGGCTGCTATGTCAGGGCAAGAGGACAGTGTCTTGCCCCCAGGAGCACGCAGTCTGGGCAGGAGACCCAGAGTGATTATATGTTTGGAAGGCAACTGCATCCCAGCTAGGGGACCAGAAGGCTCTCCCGCCTCCAGGGAGGTGTGTGCGGCTCTGCCAGTGCCTCTCTCCAGGGCAGTTGCCTGGTCCCAGGATGAGCAAGAGTCCTTGGCTGCCCAGGAAGGTCCCTGAAGCAGCAGGGGCTGGGCTAC
>NW_022312695.1:0-4113 GCF_002776525.5 Piliocolobus tephrosceles | reverse complement strand
CTTGGGGAACTGAATGGCTTTTTGGTCCCTGGATGAAGGAAGAGTCAGCAATGAGCCCCAAACAGGCCCCAGGGATGGGGCAGGGGTGACTGGGCACTAAGCTGGAAGAGCTAGATCCAGCCTCCTTTGGGGCTGCCTGGGGCCTCTGGCCCTTTTCCCTTGGGCTGCAGCTTTGGGTCCCCTGGTAGTAATATTATTCGGACTTGAGGTACTGCAGCTGAAAGACGGGGACATCAGCATGGTGGGGCCCGCAGCAGTGCCAGCCGGGACAGCCACCCCCACCACCCAGGGCTTCACCTCTTGGGCCTACTGGATGTTGACATTCCATAGCTGGCAGATGAGAACTTCACCCTGCTGAAGTGTGGTGGGCTTTCATAGGTGCGGGTGCAGCGTCACTGGAGGGTGTGCTCCCATCACCTCCCAAGCCCAAGGTTTGGGCTGTGTGGCAAGTACCCCCAGCCTGCTCTGAAAACAGTGGCCAGTACCTTCAGGGCTGCTGCAGCTTCCCCACTCAGTCAGCAGCCTCATGTCTGAGGCATAGAGAACATAGCCCAGGGCAAGGAGCAGTGCCAGGGAGGGCCCAATTCAAAACAGAGGCCTCAAAGGCGGCCAGCAGCAGCCAGAGCATCATCCAGTAGCTACTCAGGAGGTGCAGGCTGAACCTGGAGTCATGGGAGTGGCTGGCGGCCAATCTCTACCCATGGGGCTTACCAGGTGCCTGCTGGCCAGCGCAGGCTGGTGAGATGGTAGAGACAGAAATTTGCTGAGGAAGTCGTCCCAGGAATGCAGAGTCACCCAACATCTGGCCTGCAAACTGATGCACAGAGGCAGGGGGGCCTGGGATGGTGGCGCCTCAGGACAACAGCGCCCCACCCCCACAGGCCACTCTGGTACTGCACCCTGGGCAGGAGCATCCAGAATCCTCTGAAGAAACCAGGCTCCTCCTGCCCAGTCATTGCAGTTGACGGCAGACGACCACCAGAAGAACACACAGACCAAGCTGGCAATCTCGTAGCCTAAGATGGGCTGCAGCTTGGGGTTCCCCGGTACTAAAGTTTCAAACCTTGACAGCACATCGATGCTTTAGAAACCCAGACTACAGGGACAGGTCAGAAAACAGCTCGCACACAACTGAGAGGAGCGGAGCTGCCTCTGCTCACGGGGAAGGAGGGAGCTGGGGACAGGTCAGGGCCCAGCCCATGCACCTCTGGGACAGGGACACCTCAGCTGCTACTGACCCAGGGCTGGGAGAATGAGTCCATCCTCACCCGTGATGCAGTCGAGGAGCTGCTTGCTATCATTCTCATCCTGGGTGGTGCCTGAGGCGAGTGTGAAGTGTGTGGGCGGCACTTCACTGAGTTGCCAGAGAGAAGCGCCTCTGCCCTCAGCATCAAGGTGAAGGGAGGGGAGTGGTCTTCACCCCACAGGCCTCTAACAGTGCCAACAAGGCGATGGGGGTGTGGCTCTGCCTCCCACAACACTGGCTCCATCTGAATGGGGCCTGGAACTGGCACTTGGTTGACAAAAGGCTGAGGGAGAGCGAATCCTTTGAGGATGGGGACCCTGATGGCTGTGGGTGGGACAGGCCCCATAGTTTATACCAGAAATACCTGTTGCAGGTACTCCAGGGCTGCCTCCAGGTACTCATTTGTCTTCTGGACACCACCCCGCCCCATCTTGTCTAGGTCATTGTCTGGATAAGAGCCGTTGGGGTTTATGGGGCCATAAGCCCAGTCACAACAGGAAGGAGCAGCTGTAGGGTGCTCTCCACACTGGTCCAAGATGGACTTGACCATGTGCTTGGCCTGCATGATATGCTGAGCAAGGCCTAGGGCCTGTGAGGGAGCTGCAGGCAGGTCACTGACAGACTGGCCTGTGCTGCCACCCAGGCAGGCCGGTGGGGGCCCCAAGCCAGATCGCTGAGTGCTAGGAGGAGCAGCTTCTGCCAGGCGACTTTTAAAGACTAAAAGATGATCTTCTGAATGTTAAATTTTCCAAACAACACTGCCTTTGTTATCAGGAAAAATCAGACTTTACTGAAACGGGGGAAGGAGACATAGACTCAACTCTAAGCCCAACCTTGACCCTTCCCACTGGAACACAGCACTCCCCGTGGTCTGTTCAGTCCCATGGCTCCAGGGTCCCTGAGGATGGGTGCTGGTGACCACTCACCAGGATGTGGGCCTCTGGCACAAACATCAGAGTGTACTTACAGTCCTGGCCCTCCAGGCTGTAGACGTGGCTCTTCACCTCGAAGGATGTATCAGTGACCTCTGGCAGCCACAGTGACAGGAAACTGCTGGTGAACGTGGGAGCCATGAAGAGTCAGTGCTGGTGGTGGAGAGGTAACAAGCTCTGGCTCCAGGAACAGCTGCTCACCTGGAAGGCAGGAGACGAACCTGGTGCCCACTGCCAGGGGCACAGAGTACCTGGCTGCTGCCTGCAAAATTCTGGGTTGCTCTTGAGGTGTCTGGGGAACCATGACTCAGGGGTGTCCTCCTGAGGCCCTGGCTCGTAGAGTCTCCCATGCAGTAGGTGGCTGACATGGGGAGGGCAGGTGGGGTAAACTGGTGGCTCACAGAGCTTCCAGCAGTGTTTGCAGGTGGCAAACACCAAGAGGAGTGACAGAAGCCAATGCCCAGTCAGGATGAAACAGCAGTGGCCTGGCTCACCACCTGAGGCAGCTGCCACGAGTCATCAGGGAGAAAGTGGGGCCGCAGCTTGTACTATGCAGCTCCCCTCTATGGGCACACCTGCAGTTCCTCACTGGTTGCAGGGCAGGCGGGGGTCCAGCCAGTCTCACACTTCACGGTGCAGATATGTCCCAGGAGTCTCCACAGCACCCTTTGCTGGGGCCCACTTTGAGCACGTGGTTCCCTTCTGCAGACCTGCCACCCACCAGCTAAGGTCCTGGCCTGGTCTGGCTGGGTCGGGGTCTGCCAGACTGGCCCAGGCTGAGGACTTACCTGGATTATCTCGGCCAGGTTGGGTTGGGCAAAGACTTTGACCACTGGGAATATCATGAGTGCATGTTTGGGGCTGACCAAGTCTGTGCAGAGCTGGAAGTTCAGGAAGACCAGGAAGGGCTTTGTGTACATCAGCAGATTCTCCTGGACAAAGGGAGCCCTGGGGACTGAGGTAATTTGGGATCAGCCCCCTCACTGGAGGCAGGGGCTGCACCACTCCATGCCCCTGAGACCCCTGCTCATCCCTGGACTTCCAGACTCCCTAGCCAAGGTGATAAGATGTCACAGATGGTAGCTCAGAGGGCTGTGGGTGGGCATAGGGCAGGCCAGAGGTGGTTGGCACCCAGGCCCTCTGAGTACACTGCGTTCATAGCAAGGCCGAGGCCTTTTTCCAAGAGGACTGAGGCTGCCATGGCAGAGGCTGGCTCAGAGCCTGTGGGGGCCAAGGGATGATCCCCCAGAGGATCCAAAGGGGAGGGGTTTGGGCAAGAAGTAAAGAGGTCAGTGGGCACGCCAGGTGCTACCTTAGTCTGGAGGTCTGCTATGAGGATCAAGCAGGGGATGAGGGGAAGACGGTCACTGCTCCGCATGCTGTGTGCTGGCACTGCTTCCATGAGAAAGCAGTTTTAGGGTCTGGTAAAGTTGAGTCTAGGAAGGGCTGGTCTGTACTCCACTAGGGAAGGCCTGGGAGAAGACTACAGGAGACCACTGGGGCCGGGGCCGGGGCCAGGCTGACCCCAGGATAGGCCGCTGGCTTGGTTTCCTGACCCACAGGAGCAACATCCATCCCCAGGAGCCAGTGGCATGACTGTGAGGAGAGGGGCTGAGGCTTATTTTTCCAACACCGGGAGTCAGTGGGACTGTCACTGCCGGGAGCCTGCTTGTCAGGGAGCATACTGCCATGGCTGCAGGTAGGTCAGCCACATCTCCAGAACCTGTGGGAGGGGCTGTGAGCTGAGGGCCCAGTGGCTGGGGGCCAAATCCTCGTGGCTTAGAGTCCGTGTCCCAGCTAGCAGCTGGGTGGGGCTGGCTCTTCATCCCCCAGAGGGTGCAGGAGAGATGTGCATAGCCCTGTGAGGTTTGGTTCTGTTGCTGGCCCTTTAGAAGCCAGGGCCATGGGTGGGCTTTTCCCAGCCCAAGGGGCTCA
>NW_022312694.1:0-2581 GCF_002776525.5 Piliocolobus tephrosceles | reverse complement strand
CAACCATATAAGATTTTAAATGAACAAGACATTATATCTAAAGGGCACAGTAGAAATGTAAAAACGAAACAGTGTTAACGCACACACACATACGTGTTTATGTACAACCTATTCTACAACTGTCAACAACGTTATTAAACAAATTACATATAAATATATATCTACATATACATAATGCTATAATGTAAATGTATAATACCATTACAGATTGTTATCAATGAAAACAGCATAATGATTCTTACTTGTTCACATAATATTAAACACAAACCATATCATTTAAAAAAATAGTTATGTAAAAGACGATAAGTTTTTCATTTCTTTTATAACGTTTAGTCATATAAATTAAATAATTAAAAGTTCTAACACATGCATATATGTATAGCTTAAATATATTTGTTATAAAATATAAACATATATATGAAAAGGAGGGAAAAGTGCTGTTATTACTATAAAAAAAAAAGCAACTTTATGACGTTGTAGACTGTGGGAAAAAAAAAAGAGCGATTTATTAAGTGCATAGAACATGCACATATACATATATATATGTATATATTATTACTTGGATATTGTTTAAAATTTCACATTCACATGTCATATTTTTTGCATCTTGTTAAAAAAAATAAAACTAAACCGAATATCATTTTTTTTTTTTTTTTTTTTTTTTTACTAATATAACTTAAATATTTATTTTTACAACATATAAAATAAGTACAATACAGTATTTTTATTTTTTTTATCAATTTCAAATTGCAAAAACATTTTTTAAAGAAGCTATTTGAAACACTATAGTGAGAGAATAATTCTTTTATTTTTTTTTTGTTCATTTTGATTTGTTTAATTTATTATTTTGTTTTTGTAAACACATTTTAAGATTGAATATTTTTCATTTTTTTTTTTTTTTGAAATTGCAAAAAAAACGTTAAAAAATAACAAAATTTTTACTAATGGAAAATCCTGATACCAGCTATTTACAGGTGCCAATTAATAAATTTGTTAAAAATCAATACATATATATATATATACATGCAAACATACCTATACGTTAATGAAAAGTATTTAAAAAAATATGCCTTTATTTTTTACTAATGTTAAATTATTTTTTTCAATTAAAATGTTTTTTTATATAAGTTATTTAAAAGTTAAAAAAAATGTCAAACGATTTAAATAAATCAAAAGAAAAGGATGATATGAATAATAGTTATAGCAACATATATGTAAATAAAAGATAAAATAAACATGTAAAAAATGTATATATATATATATATATATATATATATATATATATATATATATATATATGTAGCATGTGCGTACGTGTTCACAAGTTTAATAAAAAGAAATGTGTTTTTTTCATGTTTGACAATCTAAAAAGTGAAACGTATTTTAATTTTTAAATATTATATTATTTTTTTTATTTTGTCTGTATATGTTTAGGATTATCGTACTATCACACAAAAAACCTTCGATGAAACAACAAATGTAACAAAAAATAAATAAAAAATGAAAACAATTGTAGATGTGCAGTATAACTGTATTACAGAACAAATATATGATTATAATAATATATATGTATATGTTTGTGTTCGTGTACATAGCTCTGTAATAAAACAAAAAAATGTATTTTAAAGTAAGATACAAATAAGAAATCCAAAATATTTAAAAAAAACATGAAAACATATTTATTTAATTATTTAAAATATCTGAAAAAATAAAGAAAAAAACATAATAGTAAAAAAAAAAATTATAAAATTATATACATTAACTATCAGAACGTTGTATAATAAGAAAACATTTAAAAGCCAATTAGACAGCAATATAAAAGATTTATTCATAATTATTGTAATAATGTATAAAAATTAAATATATAGTTACATATGAAAACATACATGTTAATTTTTTTTTTATTTTTAAGGATTATGAAGAAGAAATTTTTAGATTACAAAAAATAATCAAGGATAGGGAAAATGAAAACGTGGAATTAAGAGTGGGAAATTTTTTTAAATAAAATCGGCTGTTGATTTTTTTATCACATAATTTTATCACATATTTTTATTAACAATTTTATATTCATTATTCATATTTTATAATTTATAAATAAAATAAAAAATTTAACGTATTTTAGGTTAATTTTCGAGAATTACTGCAAGAAAAAATTAAATTAGAAGAAGATATTGAAAATTATGAGAAGGCTATTTACGAAATTAACGAAAATACAACTGCGTTGAAAGAAGCACATAAGGTATAAGCATTTACTTCTTGTCTGTACATATATATATATGTATATGTAACTCTCTGTATATTCCAACAAAAATTACTGCTGTATACGGTATTTTTCTTGTTTTTTCAACAGTGACTCATTATATATATTTAAATGACTTTTTTTTATTTTTTGTCTTTTTTTAGGCAGAAATAAAAGAAATTCAAGAAGAAAACTGGAATCTTTATTTACAGATAGATTTGCTTAAGGTATTCTATTTTTTTTTTAATATATTAATTTTCTATTTAGCGTATTAGTTAAACAAAATAAAAATTAATTTTGGTTTATTATAAAAGATTGTCATAATTACTATTTATTCGTGCT